>NC_137653.1:22397963-22482963 GCF_963422515.1 Blennius ocellaris
CTTAGAATTAAAGAGGTCAGTTCTCTGTGAAAGGTTAAAAGCTGATAAATATCCGTGCCTTCAGTTTGGGGTGGGAGCCTCGGGGGCAAAGTCCTCCACGATAAAAAGGAAAGGTCAGGACTTTTGTCCGGGAGGTCGATGCCCCCTCCGAGCCTTGTCATTATGGGCAGGGAGCTTCCATGGCGCTCTCTTCACATGACCTCAAGTAGGCCCACCCTGCAGATCTGACCAGGTCTGCGACCCACCGCTTCACCCATGAACTCTAGAAACAACCACAAGCTGCAGGGGAGATTCACACTTCAGGAAAGGCGCTCTTTACCTGCTGAACTTGTGCACATCTGGAGCACTTCACTGTATAATACACCTGCATTCTGTTCTTTTTCAGAAAAATAGTACAGCCTCTTTTCTATTGCATGTAGCACATATTTAGTTCCATACTAATGAATACCTTTACGGATGAATTTCATGTTAAAATATTCAATTGCTAAAGGCATTATCAGTTAGTCTTAACCTGATATCAATGCTGACAATGGCGAACTAAGAAGTCAATTAACTTACACCTTGTTTCACATTGTGCATTTTCCTTCCAGAAAAGTTTCATATTTACACAAAAAACGATGAAAACAATGGCCATTTACATGCTATATGCAGTTTTCTAAAAGTTACGTTTTCAGTGGCTCAGAGTGCCATTATCCTGTAAACCTACACCCACAATGCAACAAAAGTTTATCGTTTTCGTTTGAAAATGTCAAAGTCAAAGTGGCCTTATTGCATGAGAAAAAAAAAATATTTTTTCAATACCTTGTCTTCATATTTTGCTTATTGTTAAAAAGGCTGGTATGACTTGGTATGTGTGTTGTAACGTCAACTTTCGTGATTTGTTTGTATGTTTCTTTAGACATTTGGTATTATTGCCTTTAAAGTTTTCAGGCTAATAATGACCAAACCAGTAACTCAAGTTACTCACCCATGTGCAGAAGCAGTGTTTTTGCCATCTACATCTGTCATCTGTTTTCAAAAAGTTGTGTTTTCAGTCTGAACAGACCCCCAAAAAATGCAATAAAGGTTTTGCGTTTTCACTTGAAAGAGTTGTTGCGTAAACCTCGCCTGAGCCAACAAAACCAACTGAAGATATGAACAATTAAAGTTTATTTTCACGCATAGTCTAAATATTACAGAGACAAGAGTGACAGCCTTACATTTCTCACTTTCAGGTAGTTTCCCCTGTAAACCCCCCCCTTCCAAAATATTTTCTGGATCCGCAGACTGGCTATGAACCATAATCTTTTACTCTGAAAGGAAGAAGAACTGTAATTGGTGCAGTGGGTTAAGTCTCCACTTAAAGAACCTGATTCGAATCCTGAAGATGATTCAAAAGACACGTTGAGTACAAAAACTAGCCAAGTCTCTGGAGCAAAGTTGCAACTCTGAGCTGAAATTATAGATGTTCATTATAGATGATAGATTTAGTTGTGGGTATACCATCACATGACTGCTTGCTGGGAATATAATCAAACGGGCCTACCCACTTAAAAGTTTACACACAGTGCACGTGACGAGGCGGTGCTCAGCGCACAGGGAGCGTTCAGGTGCTCCAGCAACAAAGACAACTTTAAAGTCCTCCTCTTCAGCCAGACAGAGAGATCAAACAGGCGGCCACGCTGCTTCTCAAACCACTACCATGTGTGCCGGGAGAGGGGACTCTTGTTAAAAAGCAGACTTTATGACTCAGCAAGAGGCCGCCCGTGCCTCCTTGCATCCATACAAATAAACACATGCATACACTAATGAGCCACATGTGGAAAAACTCCTGACTGGCAGCAACAATCCAATTCAGTAATTAATCGCAAATGCCGATCACTAACTTCTGCCAGATTTAAACGCGTCCCTCTCGAGGAGCTGCCGTACCTGGTAGCATTTTCCAATCCTGAACCAGGCCTCCAGGATGCGTCTGCATGGCATGAGCCCGCGGTTGTACCACCTCCTGAGGGTGTGATGTGCCAGGCTCCAGACGAGCTGGCTGCTGGACGCCACCAGGTCCTCCATCCCACGTATGATGCGCACCGCCATGGCCCGAGGGTCGTTTATCCCCCGTCAATCGGCTGATGCCACCTCAGAAGAGATGATCTGCACTTTGTTTGGCTTCGGAGCAACAATCTGCTCCACTCCAGCTCACACTCGCTCACACTGGTCTTCTGTGTCTCCCCAGCTGATGTAATGTCAGTGAGAGTCGGCGCTCTGGAGAGGCTGGAGTGGAGCGGAGCGCTGTGCCTCTGGCTCGGCGCTGGGCCTCAGTCCAAATCACTGCCTCATAGAGTGCAGGGGAGGGCAGGACGGACCCACAAGGCCCCCACTGCAGAGTACTGGCCGCTCAACCCTGAAACCCATAAATATGCTCCTCTGTGGCACACAATTGTGGAAAATGTTTTGTTTTGCTCAAACAAATTCCTTTTTAATTTCAGTTGTCTGTCAACTTCATTGTCTGGAGAAGGGCGTGGGAACGATCCGTCACCTCGTCTGGGTGGCGGGGAGCAATTTCCTGACGAGACCAGACATTCCCACCCATAATAATTCTGCAGGAACACTAAAAATAATTGCACTTGTTTAGATCTGCAGCCTTGGAAAGGCTGACGAGGCAAAAAAAGAAAAAGGAAAGTGAAACTGTGAGGGGAGCTTTGAAGTTAAAATGTAAAAGCCTATAATTCTCTCTCTTGTACAGCTGCCGTCAATAAGCAAATGTCACACCAGATGAACACCTGATTCAGATAAACAACTCGGTGGAAAGCAGCAGAGGCCAACAGGGAGAGATGGAGCGGCTCACAGTGGCGGCGTGTTGCAGCTCATCTGGAAGCAATATCCGGCTGTTTGTTTATGTGACCCGAGTTTCCAGGAGAGCTTAAGTGTCCGCAGTCAGCTCGATGCTGTTTCAATGAAGGACATCAGCATAATTTGTCTGAGAGCAGGTCGTCTGTGACCCCAGCGTCTGCCGTAATAACGCGGAAAGATGGAGGGCACCAGTAAAAGCAGGAGACACATTATTCTGATGTGGTCTTCCTCATCGTCAACTATCATTGAGGAGGCATGTGGAGCAGCTCCCAAAATAGAGCTTTCGCTATGTGCTCAGTCACAAACAAACAATAAATGCAACGTTAGCACCCACCGGGGTCTGGTGCACATCTGAGTTCTCCATGTGAGCAGCAAAGCATCTAAATCTTCTGCATGCGCGGTGGAAAGCAGCTCATAAATACTGTTCAGATGCAGGAGGTGAACAGATGTGACAGCGGCGGTTCACGGGAAAAAAGACTGAAAAACTATTCGAAGCAGGTCAAAAACAGATCAACAGGACAACCATTAAGAGACTTACTGAAAATTCAGGTGTGTTCTCAGCTCAGAGTTGGATAAACGCGTCCATGTTCAAAGAGTACATGCAAAGACGCACCAACAGAGGGCATCAGAGAGCCTCGGAGACCAGCAGGGGGTCAGCGGGAAGCCTTTTCCCACCATCATCGTTTTCTTTTAGGTTTTTTTTTGTAAAGAAATCATTAAAAAAAGAAATGTAATTTTATGAACATGCATAATTTCACAACGGAAGCAATAGCAAGTAAAAAAATAAACAAATTGATTTCATTACATAAGCTTCAGTGAAATATTTAAGTCAGCTGTGGAATGTCGGCTAAGACCAACAAAAGCGTTTTATTTTTTATTAATATTTTGCATCGTGTTAACGTGGTACGTGTTGTAACCTCAAATATAGCAACACATTGGGTTTGTATGTTTCTATAGATATTTGGTATTACGAAGTCTAATGTTTATAGGCCAGTAACCAATTAATACAGTGACGCAGCAAGGGACATGGAATTTGAGATGACTGTATACAAGGTCTCACACTCTAAATCCCCGGTCAGAAACCTCAGTCCCATCAAGCGTCAATGGCACGCTGGCGGAAGCCCTCTCACTATGATTATCGGTTTAAAACAGACCTATGCGCATGCATGTACAGGCGCTGTGTGTGTGGCTGACTGCGCTGCACACCGATCTAATATGTGCTCATTCAGTTGAGCTTGGATAGACTTCCCCTTTGTCACAGACTAAATCATGTGAAAATGTGTTGAGAAATGAAGGAGTTATGGTTGTTTTACTTGTGGAACAACCGCCTTCCTCAATAGAAGCTAATGCACTGGAGTCAATAAGGTGCCTTTTTGTTGTCAGGTGCATCATTCTGATCAGTATGTCGAGAATTTCTAATAAAGCAAGCTGCTTTAACGAAAACACTGGATTCTGACCTCATGAATCAGAGATCCCTGACGTACATGGTAAAGACGTTGTCGACCCCCCACCTCAACAGACAATATGAATAAGAATATTTTAATTTTTTCTCAAGGCATGGATATCTATGTGACTTATTCAGAACAGATTACACTTCTGGATTGCAAGTTCTCTTCTTTCTTTTCTTTTTCTGTTGGCGGTAGCACACTAATTTTAAGTTTAATAATCATCTGGCACATTTAATTGTGAGTAACTGGAGTCAGGCTACTAATTTAGCTTTCTAATTTCACAAACTTGTTACGTTTTGACTGAATCAATATGTTCTCCTTGCAAGGGGTGTTATTCGTCTTTATCTCTCCAGCTTCCTTGAGTGTGTGGCAACTAATCCACTTAAATAATCATGTGACAACAATAACGAGATTAATTTGGTTATCGTGACAATGCAGACCTGCAATGCCATTCAGTGGTATCTTTAAAGCTTCAAAAGTGGGTTTAGGATCCCAAATATAGAAATTCAAAATATTCTTCAAACATGCAGCAAGCTAACATTCAAGGAACATGATTGCAATATAAGCATATTTTCCCATATTGTCCGACGAATAAACGCAGCTTCGTCCTGATTAGCAGTGGGATTTCTTTCATTCTTATTCTGAAATAAAAGTAAAAGTAATAACGAGTTCAATCAGACACAATAATCGCAAACCATGTGTGTTGTTCCTTTTTCTGAAAACCTTTCCAAGGACAATGTCACACCTCTTCTTGTCACTTCAAAGTGCACAATGTACTCTAACAGGATTTACTACTATTGATGGTGTAATCCAGCAAAGCATAAACCAGATGTATTTATTCCTGGAGGGCATGACTCTTTGTCACGGGCCCATTTTGGAAGTGTAACCAGCTAACCATGATAAACAGGGACAGACGTGCAGGGCCACAGCTGCCCGGAGCAACGACGCCCAAGACAGCTGAACATATGGTGGACACGAGCCTGCTGCGGATCGCACACATGCCTGACACGTGTGTGTGTGTGTGTGTGTGTGTGTGTGTGTGTGTGTGTGTGTGTGTGTGTGTGTGTGTGTGTGTGTGTGTGTGTGTGTGTGTGTGTGTGTGTGTATCCCAACAGCTTGTTCTTCGTCCACGCAAGCTTTGTATGCATGCATGCAATCTTATGATTCACATTTTAAATAAAGAGTCAAACCAGTTTTCCATCAGAAATAGTTGAAACGTGGCGACGGGGCAGATCAGAGTGGGGTGGGATCATTCATCCCTAGAATTCATAATCATAACTTGCATAATGTTGCATATTTAGCCCATTAGCTACCCCAACAGACTGAAGTGTAAACTCCACTGCGGCTCTAAAGTTAAGCTGGAGTAGTTGGTGCCAAGCTGTTAGCACCCCCACCCTTTAAATCTTATGAGGTGGGGCTTTAGGAGCACCTGCATTGATGGAGATTGGAAGCTCAGACCAACAAAACTTCACTGCAGCTGGAGTTTCCAAATTGATTTGATCCACTTGTCTCCCCATCATAATCTAATCCTTTGTCACAGCTGCATAAATCCTTATTGTTACATGCTGTTGCTCATCTTTTGGTACCATATGTCAACTTGTTGCCAAATATATCCCATTTCCTACTGGTGATACAATAAAGAGATAACTCGCATTACTAACTTTACTTCGCACGTCAAGTTTTTGTGTACATGCATAGCATATTTGTGATCACACGTTAGAAAACCTTTGATTAAATTTATTTTTATTAGCGTTGCCAGTTATTTGTATATGTGTATATGTACTGCTTTTCCCAAGCAACTTGAATTCAAGTTTATTTAACATATTTAGGTGAAACCACAACATTAACTGACCCAATTCAATTGTGAACTCCCACAAAAGTTGCAGAGAACATCATTGGTCTCATCAGGGAATTAAACAAATTTAAATGCTTGTGAAACTAAATGCATTGAATTTATATACAAAGAAAAAAAAAAAGGCAGTTGCCCAAACACAGATCCCTGTGGAACTCCCACTGCTATGTCACAACATTTTGCCTTGTTTGTGCCTGTACATAAGAACTGTTGTTGACTGTCCTGTAGCTTTTCTCCCACTCTAACATAACCCTTCTTATCGCGTACTTTTTCTGCATCCAATGGGTAGAAAATGCATTGTCTTTGTTTTCTCTACCGGGAACACATAAACAACACATATGCAGACTGCCGGAGGTGTCAGGTAATATCCAGGCCTGCATAGTCGAGCTTCACGTAGGAAGAGGTGATAGGCTACTATCTGTCAGAGCGTACGATCAGACAGTCCATCTCTGGGGAGACTGTCTGCTCTCCATAAAACATCCCTCCGCTATTCAGTCCACCTGAAGCTTCACTTCTCTGTTTACAAGTATTTGTATTAAGCATGGCTGAAAAGCGAGAAGCGCGAGTTAAAACCAGCACACCCAGGATGTAATATAATAAATCTCCCTATAAAAAGAGCTTGTTGTCCAGGGGAATAAAAAAATACAATATATATTTGATTATTCTGTATACAAAGACATTTGTTTAATTTTTACTATTCATGGTTCCTTTATGCGTTGTTTTGAAAGTTGAAGTCAATTAGGTATTCCTGTAACCATTATACTTATACCCTGATGGTTTGCACAACCAGTTCTGAAAATATCTTGAGCTTCCAACTCGAATTATGTATTTTCTGTTGTCAAAATCCCCACAAATAACACCTTTCATCCTTTTATTTGACTTTCAGCATTATCACACATTAAAGCTGCAAACAAGCAGATTGTTTCACACACCCAGTGGCCATAGAGCGTTAGGATCCATACTAATACTTGTTTTTGCAGGATTTCTGAAAGTCTACTTGCTCAAATCCCTCCTATTAAAATGTATTAGTTGTTATCCAGCTGTGCAGAAGCCTGATAACCCATTTACAACATGAAAGCGCTGCATTCGCTAACTGCACATCCCAATATAGTGTCCAGTAATTGTATGCATCTCCTTACTGAAATCTGCACTACATCCACCAGAGTCATTAACTTTCATGTTTGGTGTTGTGCAGGCACCCTATTCTAAATGATACCCATTCGTTTAAGTAGAAGGCATCCAAGCAGCATTTATAAGAAGAGGAATAATAGAATAGAATCTCCACAACACAAATGAGTTCAATGTAATATTTAACACGTTTTGATTGTTTTCTCTCTAACATCTCCACCCCAGAGAAGTAGTCCTTTTCCTTGCCTGAACTTGATCACAAGTGAAGATCTTTAAATGTTTTATTCACTCTCTTTGTACTGACATTCACTTGTCTGAAACAATCGGCTCCCAGGATCACTGTAAGCCCCCCAGACGAAAACTTCACTTGCGTGTTAATGAGCCTGCACCACATCAGGCATTCGTAAAGTGTCGACTCAGTTCAGTTCAGAGTGATCGCACCTCTCAGATCTGCTGACAAACTTCGTTCTGACAGAGATGTCGCATCACATTTTAAATACCCTCTCAGTAAGAACACATCCGACCTCGTGTTGGTGGAGTCGCAGGTCTCATAAACATGAATATCGTGTCGCCAAAAAAAGAAGTATATTCTTCACATCTTTGTAAGGATCACTTTGTTATCGCACACCGGAACATTTCACTCTGTAATCTCCATCAATGATGCTTTTATTAAGTGTATTATGCAACATAATTGTCATATTTTCCTTGCCGTCATCCTCTCTCACTAAAATACTTGGAAATGGAGAATTCAACCCTTGAAGAAAAAGAACAGATATATTTTATACAAAAAAATTACAACAAAACTGGCCTATTCACAAGAACAGTTGTCTCATGTAGCTTTTGACCCACACTAACTTTATCCCTCACACCTCATATGTCATGCAACAGTTTTCCTTTTGAACATTTGTGATCTAAAAAGTGCAACTCAATGTTATTTAGATGCGATCAAATCTGTTGGTTTAAAACTAGCCTCCTTACAGGAGGTGAAAATCTTTAAACATGCCAAGATTCTCACCAGTTGTCTTCAAAAAGCTTTCCAAATCCTGTCGTCTCTTCCAGATCAACAACATCAACACTTACCACTTGTTTCAAGAAGGCCTAAATTAATAGCTTAAAGAAAAAGAATAAAATTATTTTAAACTAACCATTCTTGTGATTTGGGTTAAATACAACACGAGTCACAGAGTTCCGAAAGGCTTTTATACAATATCTGTCTTCTAAGGATGTAGGAAAAGCACCATTAAGAGCTCCTGATAAGGCAACTTTATGGAAAAGATTAACTTCAAAAACCCATATGCTCTCTAGTCGAAGTCAATATGATGGACGTGTGTCTTTTGTACACACGTTTTTGATCAATGTGAATAATAAAGTGATTGTGCTTTCCTTCTAGTTAATTTGGAAACAGTCAATTAAATCAGCGGTGACCACAGTGAAAACCTACCTTATTTCCTTTCCCTGACCAACACATTTGACTCTGTAGGAGTTTCCTGGAGTCTGTCCCCAGCCTGGCACAGCAGCTGGAAGCACATTGACCTCACCGCACGGTGGTCTGTCACCCCCTCTGATTGTGTCACTCCGTTTCTCAACACCAGTCATGTGCTGCACACACTTAAAAGGCCCTTTCTTTTCAAGCTATTGTGACATTTTGGCCCGCAGGCTGAGTACAATCAATTGTTGTGCACTGCAACCACTGACGGACTCAAGACTTCACCCTGCAGTGTGCCTTTCAAACCAGCAGAGGGCGAAACTGAGTGTCAGAAACCTCCCTGGGGACAGCAACAGCAGTAGTGCTTTAGGAAAATGTGTGGTGAATAATTCTGTCTGTTGGACTTCTCATCTCCCAATAAACTGGTACTCATTTCAATCGTGGTGCCTTGATTGAAGGTTAAATGCGAACGCAGGTCGGCAGGCCTTTACAATTTAGAAAATGTGTCCCAGAAGTTCAGTGTTATTAGGTCAGAATCCTTTCGAGAATACAAGGTAGGGCATGACACGGGCAGCCATGCTGCCAAGATCATCACAGCTCCTTGTCCCCGGGCTCATTTCAACACAAGATAGCAATTACCGTGTACAGTAAGAGGCAGATTATTAGCCAAAATGGGGTAAGGCCTCGGAGTGAATGCAGGAGAGGGAAGCAGCTGTCAGCCACACGGCTCTGCAGCTGACGAGCTGAGCCACATACTGGGACCGCAGCTGACACCCTGGGCCGTACGACTCACACATGCATGCAGGACGGCCCAGGACACTTTCCTCGCAGGACACCGCACGCATGCTTTCCAGGCCAGTAAATGGAGCAGGTGGACACAGCTGTCAGACATCACGATGCCCGATAGGAGGACGATTTGTAATCATACATCATAGATGAATAGATTAGGTTCATAAAACATTAAGGCAGACCATTTCTGGTCACGCACAGAGCATGGCCTACTTTTTATTAGGCTTCAGTACACCGTGCCATGCGCATGAGAATGCTGCAAAGTGTCCAGACTGTTCCTACTTTAGTTTAATCAGACTTTGATTTGTTCTTGGAATGCAATATAATAATAAAAAGAAAAAAAGGAACTGCAATTTCCCCTTTAAATATGTCTACCCTGAGGCATGCGCATCTGATATCAGAGGATCTTGAGGGAGAGGCTGCCTTAATACATCTGAAATTGTCACTGCATCTGTTTAAAAAAAAAACCCACACAAGACATCTTAATTACTGCCAATTAACACCATGTGATAGAGCTCCGCTTGGCAAATGAATGGCGAGACAGCAAAGCTTTTGTGTGCATTTCGGCGGTACAGTCAAGCCTGGCTTTGTGCGACGAGGCGGGGGGTAGCGAACAGAAAAGGAGGCAGGAAAAGAGGCGAGGGCCCGCGGCTTCAGGCTGCCACCATGCACCTATTGGCTTGTCAGCTGCATCTTGGGATTTGAGGCCGGCTCCGGTGGCTGTACGGGCCGGCGCTCAGGGGCAGGCTGGGGGCCACGGGCCATGACAAATCATGTGTGTGCATAACCCAGATGCTACGAAGAGGAGGAGGAGGTCAGAGCGGGGGAAGGGACTGCGGTGTCAGCCAGCAGCCCCGCACTGTCTGCCACCACGAAACGTGGCCCCTGGGGGAAACGCCGGTGCCCTGATCTGCCCGGGTATTTCTGAGAAGGATCATAAAGAGCTATTGTCAGAAGTTTTCAATATCATATCCTGGAATGAATGACCACAGTGCACATCTCCACAGGCGTCCGAATCAGACAAAGATGGGGCAGGAGAGATGAAGAGGAGAGGGGGAGGGGAGCAGATAGTCATTAATGAACCCTAAGGCTGCGTAGTGGGGGGAAGTTATTGAAAAGAGGGGGGGGGAAAACACATTACATGATATGAATACTGCTGCAGAAGAAAATAAATATGATGAAAAGATCAAAAACTTGTTGTATTTAAGTTTAAAATGATGTGAACACACAAGATCTTCATCCAGTATGATTTGGGCCATCTTAACACTTCTCGGACGACAACGATAACGTTTCAACTGAAAACGTGTTGTTTTTGTGTTTTCACTGCAACGTTTTGAAAACAATGTCCTTTTTCACGGAAAAAAAAAAGTGTCGTTAGCATGCCAGGCCACAAGTTGGTGCTGTTATTTGGTTTTGTAATGAAACCGCATACGCATGCACAGAGAACAATGCAGTATAAACGCTATCGTACACGGACATTCGTATGGACAGACGGCGAAGTCAGATTGTTATTCTGATGACGACCGAGTTGGTTTGCTGTTGTGAGTAACTGTCAACTATAAATATACCAAGTCCCAAGAGAATATGGACTTGGAGTCATGACACTCTGGAGGCTGCCATTGATGTTATTGTCCATCTACTTATGCATGCGCAGAATAGCTATTTACTAAGGCCGTGGTGCGCATGCACGGCTAACGGGGTTTTCAAAAAGTTGTGTTTATCTCTGTCTACACCCAAATCACCCAACACCAAAGTTGTAACATAATGCATTTTCAAAAAGTTAAGTTGTTGTGTAAACAGGTTTTCACTTAGTAGTGACTATCCAGACTATTTTTCCTCTGAGCCCTCGGCTCGCCTTCAGAAAGACGGCCTAATTTTTTTAATCTAATTTTTACAATCTCAGAGAATGCAAAGACTCTTTGTGATTTCTTGTGCCCTCTTAAGAGAGTCCTGTACCCCACGTTGAGAAACACACTTTCAAAGTACAATTGATCTATTGGTTGCTTCACAGTTTTCTTGATAAATGTTGTAAAAAATGGAATTCGAAGACCAATATATCAGATGTTTAAATTACTTGGCTATTCGGTCACAGATGTGTAAAAAATGCACTCATTTGGGTTTTTTTTTATTTTTTTATGGCACTTATCTGATTGTAGCAGTGTGCAAATGGGCCTAATACAAATTCTCATCTATAGCAGTTTGGCTCAATCAGCTCATGGAAATTGAGTCGTTAACACACGTTGAGTCATGAACACTAGAAAACCTTTTAAGGGTTACAGTGCCCCTTCAATTATAGCAGAACATTATGAACACAGTGAAGTGGTTAAATCCATTTTGTGGCTGCGATTAGAAGCGGTTGATATCTGCATATCTGATACCTCCTGGCTTATCACTCTCAATCCAATTCACTGAACAGATAATCATATCAGCGATGGGGATTCATCTGGCAGTACGGTGTTTGACGCACAACGGCAAATCGTACGGACTGTACCGACACCCTGAAGGACCTCAAAGAGTCGTCGCTTTAAAAGATAGACCAGGGGTCCTGCAGGAATACTTGTCACTGTTCTGTCAGTATCAAACCACCAATATTGCAGACTGCCTCTATTTTTATCCCGTCGTATGAATTCAGAAGCTCTCAGTGGGCAGAGAGCTCTCAAAGGTGCCGTCATTGTCACATCAATTTCATGAGGTGAAGTGATTCGGAGGGAGGGCGAGTTCACTGGGAGTCAAACAGGGATTTAAAAGTCGCTGGAGTTTGTTGAGCAAACAGCCTCAAAACATCCCATCTGTTCCCGATTTACTGCTGCGAGAAAGTCTAATTTAATACTTTGTTTGTATGGTCACGCATTCTGTTACAGCTGTGACTCTCAGTATGGAAAAACATGTCATTGCTGTTTTTATACTTTATTGCCCAGAAAAGACACCACATGTGAACATATTAAAATTTCTAACCAGATAAATATTGTCAGAGTTGTTGAAAACACAAAATGTAGATGCAAATATAGTTTGTGTGGCATTAAGTAGAAATCATGAAGCAAGGGAGACATTATACACTTGGTCCTCAGGGATCATAACAATCTCACTGGAGTCTGCAGTTCCCTCAAGCATCAAGCCCTATCTTATTTTTTCCAAGTCTTTTTAGCAACAGAAAACTGTTAACAACACCTGTTTGCCATATGCTCACTGTTCGCCGTGAGCTCATTAACTCACCATCAGCCACGAGGAAAGCCACATAATTACTTTCAGAGTGACTCAATACCAAAACAAAGCGTCGAGTAAAAAGACCATTTTAACAAGAGCAATCAGAGATTTCTGACGTCCACCAAAGGTTATGTCTATCAAGTGGAGAAAATTTGGTGAAAATCTGTCATGTAGTTTTGATGTAATCCTTAAAAAGCCTGTAAAATGAAATCCTGATCCAGAATCCGGATCCAGGTCGAGATCACCACTAAAATTCAATGGAACCGTCCGTTGCCGAATACATATCTGTGTTGAAATACTCGACAAACCGTGCAGGAGTTTTGACATAAACTTGCTAACAGAACTACAAATATACACCGATGATTTGATCAAGTCCTTAGCGGACGTAACCTGGGCTGCACAATATCTTACAAATTCATTGTTATTACGATACCATCATGCACAATATACATATCGCAAAAGATGTTTCAATCCACTGTACTCTGGAAATTTAAAATAGAAGAATTGTATATTAATTATTGAATATGACCACGAAAGACAATATAGAACTGAATCACAATCAAATCACAAAACATATGTGATAAACTATTGGAAAATGTAACTCGATTGACAATCCTAATTTATTCATAGGTGATAGTCAAAGGGCAAGAGCACAATCAATAAATAAAATTGACAAAAAAAAAACAATGCTGTGGGAAAATTAGATGTATATGAAATTAAATAGGAAAAATCACACAGTCAAAGGGGGTGTTAATAAGGGGGCAAGAGAAAGAGTACTGTTGGAGTACAAAAATAATAACATCTCAGACAAAAGTGCAAATCCCGTCATTATCGCAATCCCCCCACAACATATTGCACATTTACCTAATATTTTCCAAATTTCAATCTATTCAAGATAGTTCTTTGTTTCTATGATGCACAAATGTATTTTCTACCACTCCTGATAAAGCTGAAATAACAGATTATTGTTAGTATTTTTAAATGGCGAGAATGGATTTGTCCATATACTGCATCATCAAAATAACTCCCATCATCTATCATTTGAGCACTCTTTGATTTAATCTTACACTTCACAGTGTCTTATTATTGAAGCAGTTCAGTGGTGTTAGTCTGATGCACTACGTTTATCAGGTTGGAATTATTATTACCAGGGGAAGCCTTTAATTTCATTTTTGGTATCAGCGCAGCTCATCAATCATCTGGAGACCAAATTACTGAGTGCTTGGTGCTAATCCAGTGAGCGAAAAGGCTTAGCCACTTAAACTGGCTACCATTTAAAGACAATAGAAAAATGTCTACATCTGTAAGAGTCAAGGTGTATCTTAAGTATTCTTGAAATTTTTGGCTGGAATGTGTAATATATTGTGAAGAATCTCACTGTATGTTCATTCTGTATGATGAAGCCAAGTTGTGTAATCTTTCATTTGCTGAAAGTATAAAAGCTGGATTGAAGAATCATATTAATTCCATCTGAGTGGCCATAGAGCAGAAGTCAGAAGCACAAGAAAATTGAGGAAAACAAGCAGCTTCTTATCTGAAATGTTGCTGTTGGGAACTGTACATGTACGTCAGAGGAAAAAATCTCAATACAAAAATACATGACATTAATACAGTATATTTAAGTGTTAGTATGTTTGTATTTAAACAAACACTCACATACATAACAATCGTATATCACGCAGCCTGCTTGTAGCGCACATTGGTATCACCAAAACAATATATTTGCAATACACTGTACATCTCCTATTACCAGCAGATACATTTTACCTCGCCGTGGAAATTATTTAGCTAAAAGAGGGACTCATGGACCAGAGCGAAGGATGTTCATGTAATAGACCCTGACTAATCACTTTAACACTGCTGCTAAATAAATCTTCCCAGTAACAAAGTCAGGTTTGGAAGACATATGTGATTATGAACTCCACTGCTGATCTTCCCCTCCCACCTTCCCCTGGGGACGCAGACTGTTAGCGGTTTGCGCCACACCTGTTATAACTGTTCAGCGCACGCAACCTTCAGATATGAGCTTTCTGACCAAGTCCAGTCTCTGCCATCACTAATCACAAGCCACTGTCATTAATGTCTGTCTGATGACTGACTCTCATTGAAGGTGTCACACTGCTGATCTGGTCTCCTTTAAGTAGTTCCTTGTTATGCTTGTGAAAATGTGCCGGACACATGTGCTGCTTAATACAATAGAGTACAGGAGGTGAAAAGGCCACACACACATTTTCATGTCGGACAAACCTATGCATTTCAAAAAGGAAGTAACCAGCCCTCTTCGCAGCACAATGCTATCTTGAAAAGACGTCCGGCTTTCTCGATTGTACTACAGTTTGCTGGTTATTATTCCATCCCACTACCAGAGCTTTCCTCCATGTTATGACTCACATGCAGACCTTTGTCCCTGTTGGAGAGCTGAGCCTGGCCTGCTTCAGTGGAACTGCAGGACGCTGGGTTTCGGTCCACAGGGCAGGTGATAATGACTTCACCCCCCCCCCTCTCCCCCTCCCCCCCCTCCTCATCCTCCTCCTCATCATCATCTTCCTCGTCCCAAGCTGCAGTGGTGAAGGTGACTGCATCTGGATGAATTCTCTTTACAAACTGCAGGGGATTTGACTTGTGAGCAGCGAGTGCACACTAAGAAATGAAAAGCTGCATACTTTAATGAGCTAAATGTGAGGTTTACGATGCTGGGAAATGGTTGGGTATGTAATTGGTTTGAAAATGATGATCCACTGCAGTAGGTTAGAGCTAAAGTATATCAGCTGATGTCTTTTTCTTACGCCTAATTTACACCATTATTGGTTAATCACACAATTTCTGTGAATTAATCCTAGCCCGTCACACTATTCATTCATATTTGTACTTTTTTCGTTTGAAGAGCATGACTGCACAATGCATGCAAACATCATTTATCACTGCTGAATCATTGTTTCGCGATCTGTACGTAATGCATGCTAACACAATAAAGCCGCATTAAAAATGGCAAATGACTATTAGCTGATGCTCACCGTCAATGTCTAACTATATCAAAGTTTGTTATAGCAAGCTATTGAGTCGTTAAAAATGAAACAATGGAGCTTAACGAACAACTCTTACAATCAGTTTGTGTAAAGTACGGCTGTATATTGAGTTAACATGAGCTTGTGTCCGTTAGCATGGAGCCAATTATAATTAGTGCTATTGCTAACAGTTATTTGCATTGGCAAGAAAGAAATACACGGGTTAGTCGGAATTAGCCCTTAGCATTGAGCCATTTACTTATTGATTATTTAATAAGTCAAATTTGACCAATGTCTGAACACCGTTGGCTTCCTCAAAAAGGGACAGACGTCCCGTTGAAGCCGCGGCTTATCACAATCGCCCTAATTAGGTGGTTTTTACCCAGAGGCTTTCCGGGAGCATGTGAGTTCTGGTTAACCTCCACAAAGGGAGCTCAGGTAACACTCTATTAATGATGAATGCTAAGCTTTAATGGGTGAGCGCCTTTCCACCCTCCAACGAGAGCAGATACCTATCTGTTGCTCAGCAGCCTTTAAGCACGTTCAAGAGCCACTGACAGTACAACCCAAACAAAATTAACTTACTGAGATAGGATTTTTGAAAAAGAAAAGAAAAATTGTTCTAGCAAACCAACTCAACAGGAAATTACTTTGTGGGGGGTTACGGGACTCCGAGCATATTCACAGAAGTCTCCAGTGTGTTCCTTTATCATGCCTCCATCCCTTCTGGCATCAAATGTGTGAAACACTCACATGGGATTTTAAAAGCTGAGCAGTATTGATCACTGTGGATATGAAGCTGTGGGGTATGTCTGCTGTTGAGACACGCTCGGTTTTTTTCGAGGCTCAACACCATGAACCTCTCTGTGCCTAAAAGGGTAATAATGGCCACTCGGGCCCTTTCCGTGCCCCCCCCCCTGCTTTGTTTCACCTCATTCTGATCACCACCACAATCCCCTTCTACATCTGTGCGTGATGTGTGTGGCGTGTGTGTTTAAGAACAAAACACACAGAGATGGGGAGCAATCACAATGGGATGGATGAATGGAAGGATGCAGAAAGACACAGGCGGTATAATTTGAGGAAAAGGCCACTCCCACTCCCGTCTCCCCACAACCTGCCAGAAAAAGCCAAGAGCGCCACAGACGGAGGGAGGAAGGTGGCGGAGGGCTCCGCTTTGTTGTTATTTTCACTTTCTCAGCCTCACAGCAATCCCATCCCAGTCGGGGAGACGTGTGAGGAGGATGAGTGGGAGGAGGAAGACACAAACTAAAACAGGGGGGGATTCTGGTTTGTAGCACTGCACAGATCGGTTGGGTTCAAGGTTCCCCTCGATGCCTGGAGATAAGGATGAACCCACCAGGAAGAAGGTGGTCTGCTGTGCATCACCTGTCTACCTGTGCAGCAATGTACACAAACACAGGTTGGACGACAGCACTTCCAAATGTAACTGGTATATATTGAAACATAATTTTGCGATCTTGGGTCTAATCTTTAGATTTGTCTTATCCTTACGATTTCTAACGTGATGTCTGACTTTCTTTTCTAATGCTTACACATAATCAGATTCCCAATCCAAGGTTTATTAAGCTGTTTGTTTTTCTGCCTCAAAACAGAACACACAATCTTTGTGGGTGGTTTTTAAACTCAGTGTTTTGCTTTAAATCACACTGTGGTGGCTGATTTCTCTTCACAGACAATGTTTTTCATCTCAAGGAGGAGCCACATGTACCAAGAAGGGTCAGACCATTCTCATAACAGAACTGTAGACATACAGCAGGTGCACTGTGCAGGGAACAGACGCAACAAAGGAGAGAAGACGGATGATATGACTGCACACGTCGACTAAAAGAAGCAAGATCGTCATCCTTTAGGGAACGGTGGTGAAATATATTTGACTTTCACCCAAGTGGTGACAGTTAAGTCGACGTGACATGATAAATTGTTCAAACTGACAACACATCGTTTTTCTGTTTTCCTTTCAGAAAAGAGTTGCATTTACGTGGCAACGTTTTCAACACAATGTCCACGACGGCAGAGACGCTGAAAACAATGTAGTTTTCATGTGGGACTACCACTGGGTGCTGTTGTTTGTATTTGCCATGAAACCACACACACGTGCACCAAAAACAACACACTAGAAACACGAACAATGGAGAGTGTTTCTAACAATAACATTCATATGGACAGAGCACATTGGATTGCTATTCCGGGTGACTCTCAACTCTAAAACTACCAAGTCTCAGGAGAATATGTACTGGGAGTCATGACACTCTGGAGGCAAACATTGTTGTTGTTGTCTATCTGGTCACACGTGTGCAGAACAAGTATTTACTACGGCCGTGATGCACATGGACAGTCGCAATGTTTCAGTAAAGTTGCGTTTTACCCTGTGGCACCCTGGTGTGTGAGCCCCAAAACCTTTTAGCATGTAGCATGTAGCATGTCGCACAGCTCGGAGTAAAAGCCTCCTGGATCCACTGAGCGATCCACTGAACTAACGAGCGATACCGAGCTTCGTCTGCTGTTTTAAATGTCTCCGGTGATTAAGCTGCTGGTGCTGTACGAACAAAACTTTCGCTTCTCCTCACGAAATTTTGGAAGAACATAATTTACAGTCTACTATCCTTTTGTCATTCTCAATAATAAAGAATCCCCAAAGCACAGACTTTGCACGCCCTCCGTCGTGCCTGTGGGCAATGTTACAAACGCACGGCGTCAGATTCTACTCGTATTGGGGAGCTTCATGAGTACCGGTATGAGTACGCCGTGCGGTATCGGTCCCGGTACCTGACATCAGTGCATCCCTAAATACCACCAAACTCTAATCTCCCCTTTCAAACACCAGCTCATCAGTTTTTGAACCCGAGTCTGAATTTCTTACCAGTTCTCTTTAGAATGGGTGAATGATTATGTATCACCAACTGACTGCTTCACCTAATTTGTATTTGGTTGTTGCACTACAGGCCTAAACGACACACTGATGGAATTGCAATTAATCTCCCAATAAAACTCCCCTGGGACACATGGTTTTTACTCAGAAGAGCACGAGTCAATAGCTACCGATGCCCGTGTGTAACGTATAAATGCATCCCCGTGTCCATTGTTTAAATAATTCATCAAGAGGTGGACTCAAATGCTGCATTTTGAGGGTAAATTTACAACAAAGACGAAAATGTTATTCCTTAAACAGATTGGAGCTTGTTTTAATGCAGTCCCTTTTATCTAAATGACATGGAAAACTGCTCCCAGAGGGATTTCCAACCAGCTGAGAGTCACTCCCCAGGGCTGCTGCCAGTGCTTTCTGCATGATTCTGCAGGGAAATGAACACACAAACAAACCTCGAGCATCAATATTCACTACAGACACACATTAAAGGACCAAATCCCTCAAAACGAAACAAAACAAGCAGTAAAACTTTCAGAGTGTGTTTTCTTCTGGTAACCAGGAGTAGTAAATTTTGAAGCGCAGAATGAATGCGGTAATATCCACAATGGCTGTGTTTTTGCACGCAGAGTGAAGGTTCTAGGCTTTTTGTTTTACTCAGGATGTCCTGTCTGAGAGGACAAAGCAGACATGGAACAAGGAAGAGAGATGTAGCGTCTGCACACTGCTGAGCTGGCTGACAGACTGAGGAACAGATTCCTGTTGACACAACGTTCAGCGTGAGCCGTGTTTGCAGTGAGTATGTTACAGAAAGCCACCGAGGCACTGCGGGACATTTACAGAAAACACAGGGGGGACTGGGACGTAAGTGATGAAACGTTCAGGACTTGATCATTTTACTGAACCTGCACACAGACGTAAACTCTGCTCTGGAGGATCTGAATTGATTTCCTCTGCTAAGCCTATAGATTACTGGTGACCCACAAACACATTGACTAGAAAACACTCCAGTGTCTGACCCTGAATTAGGCCTCAAGCAGAAATCCTGAAAGTGCTAATCCACAAGATCCATGTTTTTTTTCCCCTGTTTTGACAACAACTAAGCGCTCTATGTTTTTTTTGGAGGGTGGGGGCATTATGATATTTTTCTTGTGCAGGGATTTTAAAAGATAATGTCAGTTTAATTCATCATGGATGCAAAGATTCAGGATAACACAAAATGCCATACAATGGGCCAATACTCCAAAAATGAACAAACGGAACAAAAACATCTATTTTACATGCATCTCTTAAGTGTGTGCTCTAATAGACAGTTTTTACTTTTGCTTTATTTTGTGTACCTCCTCAATTTAAATTGAGGTTGATGGCAAAAACAGAGCATCATTTTTTTGAAACCCAATGGTGACATCAATGTCGATAATCCGAGCAGTTTCAATAGGCTCCTTCTACTTTCAGGGCTCGGAGCCTATATATCACAGGTTAACATATTTGTACTACTGAATGATTTCACATGACCTTTTGCTGCTTTTTTCAGTTTAATTATAGGTTGGGGGACCAACATGGTAAGCGTTTCACTGTCCAGTGTAAATGGCTGTTTAACAGCACATAATACAACAAATATCTTGAATACAATATCCATTCTTCTACTTAATCTATCCAGTTACAGCTTGGGGGGGGGGGGGGCAGTATATTGCTCAAGGACACTTTGACACAGGGAATGGGCAAGGAGAAGAACCTGCTACTCGCTGTGTCACAGTGTGTGATGACCGAATGCAGGGCTGTCATAACTGGCCCACAAGGGGTTCCAATCTAATCCAGGAACCCATCAAGCAAATTGTCAAAATTTCAAAGAAAACTTTGATTTTGTTAATACATGAGAGTAGCAGACACAACACAACACTGAGACTGTACGAGTTGGACACCCCTGGCCTAATGTTAACTAAAAAAAACTTGACCTCCATTGAATTTCAAACAAATTTGCTGAAGTTTTTTGCAATTTAGCCAACGACTGACGCAAGTATGAGCCACTGAGAGACGAAGAAAGGCCGACCAAACTTCAATTGAAGGTTTTGGAAATTCTCATATCAGTCAATTCTTTACTTTTTTTGGCCAATGTAAGAGTTATGATTGGTCAGGACTCAGATATAAGGTATTAGGGCAAGCCACTAACAAATAAAGAAGGGTGAGGAAGCACTCGTTCAAACATTAAATTCCTGTCTGTCTGACAGGATTTAATAGACTTTGCGCTTCCCATAACAACTCCTGGACTGTTTATAATGTCTAGAAAGCTCAAAAACTACCAGAAAGCAGAAAAATAAAGGTTTTTGTCCATATAATTGTGATCACAGTGGTTTGGAATGACCATCCAACCACAGACAAGATTCATCAGCTTGTCACACATTTGAACCACAAGCTTCTCAATCGTGTCAAAAATGGACAGTAATATTAAAGAACTGCCAGATACTGAAAGGTTAAGTGAGCTAGGGGAAAGGGACCATTCCAGTTCTAGGTCACTTAGAGCAGATCTCATTAATAATGTTGAGCCCAGTTGCCACAAACATCCAAAGCACTCCTTCCTAATCTGTTTATGCTTTAATTAAACTTTTAATATAAAAGTGTTTATGTGCTTGAGTCTTTCTAGATCAGCAGCCCTCAGGGTGTCACTGGAAAATCCAGGATCAAATGAAAATGACTGCTATTTTTGGCTTCATTATGTGTAAAATTATCAAATCTTTCATGTTATTGACCCACTATGACATTGTTTGCTGGGTCTGGCACCTTGGCTCTCAGACGTAGCAATTGTTACCTGGTAAAATTGGTGTTTCGTAGTTTAAAAAAAGAGAAACAGTTTTTATTTACTCCATGTACTTGGAATTTAGAACAATGAAATCCTCATTTCTTGACAAATGCTGGTGACACATAGCAACAGTAGCTCATAAAAATCATGTTATTATCAAGAGATGATTCTTATTGAGGAAAAGTCAAGTCAACTTGAGTCTCGGCCCTCAATAGTAGTGTTCATTTTTCATGTGGCTCTTTGGTAAAATTGGTTGCCCACTCATGTACGAGAGGTTAAAAGTCACAATCAATGCTTTATTTATGGAAGTGAGACAAAATCCTTTCCCTAACCCTTGAAATTCTGCCATCGAATTATCTGAATAATACATCTGACACTCTCCTCTTGAACTACCAAGGAAAAGCAAGCATGTAAAATCTTGGTGATCTCACTTTGGGCTTCATTATGAGATGTGAGACCATTACCTCCACATAAAACAGAATGTATGAAACGCATTGATTCAACCTGCTGTTTCCCTCCTCCCCTGTCACACACTTTACATTTGATGATGGCTTTCATCCTGCACTCAATCTGCAGTCAGAACCAGTCTGGCAGGAAGTCCAGCATCAGTGCTGGATTGTATGAACCTGCATGACAACTGTATCACATGTCCTGACCGACAAGCGCTCATAGCTCATGTTCACATCACTGAGGAAGATGACGTGTGGGAAAATGGAAGAACAAAATGCTGATGGACAACTTTGAAAGGAAAACGGTGGCTTGGAGGTGGGAACTCCCCTCCAGCTCAAGTCACACTGTCTGGACGATGGCTTTAATCTTGTTTACGCTGTCAAAGACCAACTCGTGTCCAGGGTGACGCTGTTAATGGTGCCCGGCTTGGCCGATGACGCCCGTTGGTGTTTGGAATATTGTGCAGTGGTTAAGAGCTTGATTGAATTGGAAGAGCTGACCACATTAAAATCCTCCCAGACTGAAGTCCCTACAAAGCAGCGCTGCCTGTGCAGTTTGCCTCTGTGAGAGAGACAGAGAGAGAAAGAGGCACATGTTGCTCTCGTGAGGCCGCAAATCCAATATAGTCACCTATACAAAGCAGAGCCCAGCCTTTGTTCTGTATCACTCTCGCACGTCATGTCACTGGGTTTCCTCCACTACAAATGAAAGAAAACCTCTCATTTTCTTTGTCCACACCACTCGCACCCCAAATACCTGTTTCTCACTGTCCGAGGTGACAAAAGACCCGTACAGGATATCACACGCCGGCCAGGCCTGCCTCACTATTGTTTGTTTTGTCCAGGAAACAGGATATTCACACAGAGGGAGAGCAGGTCAGCTGAGTGAGATTGTTTTTTTTAGAAGTGCATGAGTTCAGGAGAATAATCCCATGTGCTCACAAGGTGCAAATAACAGGGCAGAGAGCTGTGAATCTCCTCAAATTATCCAAAAAAAACAAGAACAACTTAACCCCTTTTTTTTCCTGACCTGAAGACACCTAATGTTGACATGTCAACATGAGTGTCAAAGCCCAGCTGACATCAGCAGAAGTCTGCAAGCCTGCAGCACATGTGGGCTGAGGACTCAGTGGGATCATTTGTTTCATTACAATATGTGTTTTCCCAACCTAAATAAAACAGTTGCAATATTTAAGTGTTTGAAATGCATGTTGAAGGTACCACTTACGAAAATTGAACAAAACAAAACAAATGATCTAACAAGCAGAAAGGCAGTGATCCCAAAAGAAAATATAGCTTTATGCGTAAAAAATGATTAACAAATGAGCTCTAAGTAGCTGTGTTTGTGTGAGAAATTGAAACGCACCTTGTGTCTTTTGTTGGGGATCTGATCGCTCCCACTTTATTGTCTGTCCGCAGCTCGTCTCAACCGGCACCGGTCAGTGAAAGCAGCCCACTCTTTTCATTCAAAGCCTTCCTCGGTCCGGGACGTTGGTCCGGACTGGAGATCCTCCTGCGCGGAGTTCAACCGGGGATCGGTGCGTAAAGTCCGGGAAGGGAAGCGGCGCAGGCTGTGCGGGGCATAATAACCCCGTCTACCGCACTCCGCACAGTGAGTCCCATCCATTCACACAGCCCGCCTCCGCCTCCTCTTCCTCCTCCTCTTCCCCCTCCTCCTCCCCCTCCTCCTGGATGGGACACATGGGCTTCCCTCCGCTGCGTGTTCAGCGCGCTGCTGGCGCCCAACGCAGGACCGTGAACGCATCACAGCAAATTAAAAATAAAACACCCACACCTTTTTTTTAATCAGTATTTTACTTCCATATAATAACATGTAATGTATTAATGGCCGATAACGTAATACGTGCAAATAATGTACTAATTGTGTAATTTGTTCGTGTAATGAAGCTTACAATGGAATAATATATGATTTACACATAACATTTTGCCAGGAATCTAAAAAGTTCTTTCATTATTGAGGAAGCTTTAAAATCATTACAACTTCAGCCAATTACAAAATAATACAAATTATATGAATATAACTGAATTTATTGTACAAATATTTTTGGGAGGTTCTGTGCAGTTTGTTTATCATCGATAGATATTACGGCTGGGATAGTTATAGTCATCATATTTATTCATTGAGGGTATACATAGTCTGCAACGCTCAACTATGGTCTATTTAATTACACTACTGAAGAGTTATTACATAATTGCAATTATTACTGACAAACTAATCGTATGTTATTAATCCCCTTAGGGAAATTATTTTTCCTACTTTTACCCATCCTATTTCTGGGATGCAGTGGGCGGCCACATTGAGGCGCTCCCAGGAGCTGTTGGGGGGTCAAATGTCATGCTCAGGGAGCCACAGTGGTGACCTGTCCAGAGTGGGATTCAAAACAGTGAACTTCCGATCCCAAGTCCACTTCCAGGCCTTCACTGCCCTTGCTATGGGGGCATGTCGAGATACTCTACAGGCCCCAAGCAAGTGCCACCTTTGGACCCACTTTTCACTGTTTATGTTGCGGTCGTATAAAGAATAGACTGATACAAATTGACAAAACTACGATTTGATGTGATGGTGCTATATAGCGGTTGACTGAGTTGAGTTTGCTGGTGCAGTGCAGCTGTTCCCATATGAAAGTAAAACTAGACTCTTTGCATATTTTATTGGTTGTTGTTTTTTTCCTGTTTTGTACACTTTATTGATCCCTCTTAGGGAAATTAATTCTCTGTACTTAACCATGGGCTGCCATGGTTTTGCACCTGGGGAGCTGTTGGGGGTCAAAGGTCATGCTCAGGGAGTGGTGATCTGTCAGCTGTGGGATTCAAACCTGCGAGCCCACGCCTGCTTTTGAATGAACGTCGGTAAACTCCTTTTGAGTTTTGGGTGCTCATTCATACGACAATAGTGTTCAGTCACTGAAATCTAAATCCAAAGTGCAGTGTTTCATTCATCTCCATTTACATGCACAACATCCACAACACCTTTGGTTAGAATTCATTTAGTTGACAATGCAGCAGATAATCGTACCAAGTTACCATCGTTCAGCTTCACTCCAGCTGTATTGTTGTTGCTCATGCTCATCCGGCTGACACAGGATTAGCAGCGGCAGAACCGACACGCCAGACGTTTCCCGACCAAAGCACAGCGAAAATGGAGAAATGAGAAAACTGAACTGAATGACCTGAAACTGAAAAAAAAATGAAAAAAAATGCTGATGTTCTTGAGTAACCGCTGGATGTGCAAACAGGCCACTGTCTGCTGATATGTTTTCTATGTCAATCTGATGAACTGATAAAATATCGATATTACAGTCTGTGTGGAACTAATTCAGAGATTTATTTCCTCATTTTCCTAAATATGCCTGTTTTTCAATTCACATCAATGTGTCACCTCTGTAATTCTGAATTCTGTCTTCAGACCATTGAAGGACTTTTTATGACTTTAATTTACTTGCATCATTTGTGTTTCGAGCAGACACAAAAGACTGATAACCGCTGATAATTAGTAAGTTGAGCATGCTTGAATGGAAATAAATAAAGGTTTCAGTGGAGAATTGAGTTTCATTTAACCAGGACAGATTTATTTGCATTGCTTTCCATGCTCATGAAGCTGATTTACCTACGTATATGTTCAATATGTGTGGAGAAACGACGTAAATATTATGATTAAAAGCCTAAAACAGCTAAAACTACAATAACAAAACAAAGTTAATACTGCTTAATGATGTACTGTGGTACAGTATATGGTGGCCCAGATGAGTCAATGTAACTGCAAAGGCAACAATGGAAGCAGCGCGTGGAAAAACAGGCATTCTTCAAGATTTTAATGAAACGTAGGTAAAACACTCAGTACAACAGTTGTCGGAGAAGATTATTGGACATTTCACTGTATTTTGAACCAGGTTTCATTGAAATTGGCTTTATGTTGAGATTTTAGTCATATTCATACACATTTTCATCAAGCATACTTTGCTCCACAGCAAAGAAAATGTTTCCCATTTGAATGTATATATTTGTTATGGCACTATTTAAAGCACTGACATTGTAATTGAGGTGTTTGTGGCCCCTGAACTAAAATGGGTTTGACACCCCTGTTTTCCAGGTTAAATAAATAAAATTTTAGTTGTTCAAAAAATGTCCAAAACCATTTTTTTGGTCGTAAAGGTTGCAGCCTTGTTCAGCAAATTGTGCTAATCTATAGTTGTGAATTAAATGGAGATTATTCTGTAACCATTTCATATCAAAACTGATAAAAATGTGAAGATTTCACAGTTTTCTGATATTCTGAATACTTTTGATGAAATATAAAAATTGTGCCCTTGAATTTAGTTTTGCTACATGTTTTTTTTTTTTTACAGTACAGTATGTTTGTGCCAGTAAATGCGAGTTTCCTGTATCTGTTTCAAATCAAAGAGTCATTTCTATCTATGACTTTGATTCCTGTAAGAAGCTTTACATGTGTTTTTAGGTCTGTCGGAGCCCCAAGGTGGAACATTTTGAGCATATTGTCGACTTTCCAGCGTCAAAGGGAAGGAAAGGAGTGCCACACTGTTGTGGTTCCACCGCAGGCCGAACAATGGAAAAAGCCTGTAATCCTCAGAAAGTGTAGGAGAAAAAGGAAATGGGAGGGATGAAACTGTCCGCTTTGGTGACGGAACAGCTGAAGGAAGTGTGATGAGCAGCTACGAGGCTATCGCTGCTGAACACACACACACACACACACACACACACACACACACACACACACACACACACACACACACGCACATACACAGTGGGTAGAACAAAAAGAAGCAGACAATAGAGGGGTCTCCGTGCTTGATAGACGGTCAGCTGTGTTACTGGAGCTAAATGCTTACTTCAAAATCTAAATGAGTCACCCCAGGGACGGCGCCCCAACCCCCACTCCCCACCACCCCCCCCCCCCCCCCCTGCCCCCCCCCACCCCCACCCCCAACACCACCACCACCACCACCACAATCACCACTTCTCCCACACTTGTGAGGATTTCTGCAAGCCCTTGATTAGGCTCACCCCAGTGCCATGTGTCCCACCCCCCCACCCCTCTCTCTCCTCCCACCTCACGTGCACGCCAAATCTCTGCTTGGCCTGGGCCCCCATTGAGATTAGCCCTCTGGCTATTGTTCTTATGACACTTCACATAAACAGCCTCTCATTACCATAATACAATGAGTGCACTACGATAGTTAATGGTTGAGAAAATTGGTGTGTGTGTAGAGCAATCTTATAATATCCCCCAAACCGTTGTTAGTATAATGCAAGAAAAACACTATATTTTATATATATATATTTTATATTTTTAGACGTGCAAAGGAGATTATTTAAAGGATAACATGACAAATGAAAACCAAATCTAGTGCAAAAACAACAAATTTGTCGCAGAAATTAACCATAAGAGACGATCTGAACATGGAAACTGTCGGTCAGGGAGGTTTGTCAGTGTGGAAGGAGGAAATGATGAATTTTAAGCACGGGAGGATTATGTTGCGTTCGTGGAACAGATGTTAACACGGAGAGGGTCTTCTCTCCTGAGAGAGGCCCCCTGACTGACACACCGCCGCGTCGTCAGTGCGCATCCTGTCCTCGGAGGCTTCAGTTGCACATTGCTCCCACCCCCCAATACAGATTAACGCCCCCTCACCCCCGCCCTCCTCCGCTATCAGCCTTGACCTTGATGGACTGCTAATGTCATCTTCCTTTGTGCTCCGACAGACATGAACTCTCGCCAACTCCCTCCTAAAGAAAACTTCATGCATTCGTGAGTGTTCCCAGTAAACAAAGACGGGATGACAATAAGTGGCATCCACAAGAAGTGGGCACTGATCACTCCTCCTCCTCCTCCTCCTCCTCCTCCTCCTCCTCCTCCTCCTCCTCCTCTAAGCAGGTCAGCTGTTGTGCTGTCGTTCTTGTGCCACCAGTCTTCTTTCTTCTCGATAGCTTGGCCACTTTGGTGCATCTTTAGTGTTTTCCAGGTCAGGAAGGTTTCATTTAGAGCAGAGGGGGGGGGGGGTCAAACATAAGGCCCATGGGCTAAAACCGGCCTACAAGAAGCTTCAATCCGGTCCACTGAACCACCATGCAAATTCCTACGTTTTTTTCAAAGAAAACATAAATTTTTTAAACAAATAGTTGACTCAACACAACACTGAGACCGGAGTTGAGATATCATGTAATGTTGCCATTAAAGATAACAAACCATTAATGGCCTCACAGTGACAGTGTCAGGGTGAGTTTGTAAAAACACCCATAATGCAACAGCTGTAGGATAAGTTTTTGGACATTTCACTGTATTTTGCAGCAGAAAGTGTCATTAAAACTGGCTTTATGTTGAGATTGGTGGCACTTTCAGCAGAAATTGTTTGGTTTTGTGAAAATACTGACTTTCCATCTTGTATACTCTGTGCAACAACAAAGAAAAGTTTACATTTACAAGTCATTACAGCACTATTTTATTGATCCAGCCACTTGAGATGAAATCAGTATCTTCTCTGAAAAGTAAGGGAGATACATCAGAAAGATGGCAGCCAGTATAAAGACAATGAAAATCTTTTTATACTGCAAATTTATATGAATAAAAGCATTCGTTTCATCATTTCGTTTATAGATACATCTATTTAACCCATCATAAGTCATTTCTTGGATTGAATTTAGATTGAAAAAGGCTATTTTCAACACTTCACCACATTTATTTCACGTTTGCTATATTTTACATCTGCTATCTGTAGAAATGAAAGCCAAAAAATGTAATGAGGAATAAATACATGAAAATTTAAAATCCTAACGCGATGTCTTAAAAAGCTTTCATAATCCAGTTATCTCATTTTCACATGTTAACAAATATCCTGCACTGAGTTTTTATAAAAGAGAGGCATTTTAAAGCTGTTATTAACGTATTATGGTTAGTTTAAGACAAACAAGTAAAAATGTGGAAATTACCCTTAATGATAAACTAAAAGGTTTCATACTTCCAGTTACAGACCCTGTCACTGTTTTGATTCTGCAGAAATCTGCCTGAAAATGAACAAATAAGAACTGAAGTATCTATTTTTATGTTTTCTTGATGTCACTGATCACAGATTTATTGTGTATATGATGCTTATTTTAGTGTCTTTTAATTTGCACATTTTGACCACAGCATCACTCATTAAATGTTACGTTGCATTTTTAAATCTAATAAACAACATTTTTAACTTAATGGACTTAGAGCTCAGTGTCTTTGTATGTAAGACACAAAATGACAAAGAATGCATTATCACACACACACACACACACACACACACACACACACACACACACACACACACACACACACACACACACACACACACACACACACACACACACACACACACACACAGGACGGCTAACATGATTAATGACTAATTAATAGAAGTGAACTAATAATATCACCATTATCCCTGATTAATGACTGTATTTATTTAATGTACCTCCTGGCTGCAAGACAAATGATTCCATTTGTTTAGTTTAACTCTTTATTGAAACCAATTCATTGAAATCTTCAAAAATGATCAATCTCAACATTACAACAATTTCAACACCAAATTTTTATGATAGTGCCATGAGATAACAAACACAGAATTAAAATATATTTACAAGTATTTAAATCTTTTAAAAGTGTGAAACTGGCCAAAAGGGCATTGTAATTCATAACTTATAATTCAAAAAAGAAAAAAAAGTCTATGAACAGGCTCCAATACAGTATAAAGCATAAACCCACAATAATTAAACAGCGGAGTTATTTACCCACAGTATCATAAGCACATTATGTCAAACAAAATGCCTGCTTTGTCTCTGAAATCCTTTTTTACATAATTCAAAGTTCTAAAATGAAAATGTCTCGTGAGATTTGACCTCATATGTTTCATCTGAAGTCGTAGATGCTAAATGCAATACAATCAACATCTTTCATCCATTTAAATTAACACGACATGACAAAAAAAACCACAAAATCTTTGGCGGCCTTTGCTTTCGATCTTATCTCTGATCAGTTTATCTCATTTTTATAACGCTCTTCTTTCTGATAAACAGTTTTCTAGTATGTGGTCAGATGAAACGTTTCCCACTGTGATTTTGTCTCCTGATTGTGTGTGTGTGTGTGTGTGTGTGTGTGTGTGTGTGTGTGTGTGTGTGTGTGTGTGTGTGTGTGTGTGTGTGTGTGTGTGTGTGTGTGTGTGTGTGTGTGTGTGTGTGTGTGTGTGTGTGTGTGTGCGTGTGTGAGAGAGAGACCTCATGTGACTGCTGAGAGAGAAAACTTCAACTCTGTGTCCTCAAATGTCCTGACTCCTCACTCTGTCGTGAAATTATGATATCATGGATGGAAACCTGAAGGGCAGTCGGGCACGAGAAGAACAATCTTGTTTCTCTGCAACGTCTCATGACTTTTTGTGTTTTGGCTGCTCGTCTTCAATCCTGCCGTGTTCCCTCAATCAAAAGGTTGAGGAGGATTTCATCAAGCTTACATGAAGCTGTGTGAAAATTCAGCCCACAGAACGTGAAACCAACACAGAAGATACGCTTAATGGACTGTGTCTCATCCATTGTGTGACATCTTATAAGTTTCACAGCTTCACTCAAGGGGCTTTTTCAGGTCACTCACTTGTGTAAGTCGCCACTGCAGTGCCACCGTGTGGAGGAAAACGGGACACTCTTCTCTCAGTATGTCCTGCACTTCATTCCTTAAATGGCATCAAACATGAGGCCCGCCGAGCAAAACTGGCCACAAGCAGGATCCAGTCCGGCCCCCCTCAAACCACAGAGCAAACTGTAATGATTTCAAAGAAAACATGGATTATTTTTGACAACTGTATTAAGCGAAGTGGACAAACAACACTGAGACCTGAGCTGAGATATCAGTGATGCTGCTTTTGATACTGCCGCTGATATTAAACTGGCCTCAAAGTCATGCTGTCACGGTGAGTTTGTAAGAACATGCAGAATGAAACAGCATTTTTTGGGATGTTTCACAGTATTTTGCAACAGAATCTTACCTTAATATTGGCTTCATGTTGTGATTGTAGTAATTTTCTGTTGTAATTGTTTGCTTTTGTGTGGAATATATAGATATTTTCCTCACAGATACTCTGAACCACAACAACAACAAAAAAATGTAAGTTTAAATTTAAAGGTCATCATGGCACTATTTCACTGGTCCGGCCCACTCAAATTAAAAAGTGTCGTATGTGGCTCCTGAACTAAAATGTGTTTGACACCCCTGAATTAAAGCCTTCCCTTTAAGGAAATATAGAAATCATATTCAACTTACATAGCACTGCAAGTGGTCAGCATGCTGGCCTTAAAGTGGAATTTTGCCCCAGGCTTTTTAAGTGGAGTTTGCATGTTTACCATTTGCATACTTGTTGTTGTTGTTGTTGTTGTTGTTGTTGTTGTTGTTGTTGTTGTTGTTGTTGTTGTGTGGACAGATAGATGGATGGATGCGTGAATGGATGGATGGATGACGTTACTCTTGCTGTGGTTTGGCTTCTTGATTGTCTTTGGTTCCCTCTAGTGGATGTTTCCACTCCAACCCTGACTTGAGCCTCACACCGTGTGTGCAGAGCTTCATAACTTCGGGTAGAGCGCGTCAGAAATAAAACAGTTCTACACTGTGATTCTTCTGCTTCTCGCTCGCCGCTGTACGCACGTGTATGCTGGTGAATTTCGTGCTCTACTGTGTGCGCACATTTATTTTCTTACTTGTGGCTATACACAGGCCCGAATCTAAAAGGCTGAACGTGCTGTTCTGTTCTTCATAATGCAGCAACATGTGACTGCCTAACCTAAAACTGTGTGACTGACAATACAATACAATACAACTCCTTTCAAGTCTGCCATTTCACACTCATCTGAAACACAAAGGCAAACATCTTGGCTTTTTATCAGAGCACAAACACAACGTGCCGCCTCATTGACGTCAAACATATTCCTCATCTGTACGTTAGGCTCTCGCTGTGGACGGATTTATGGAGCATGGAAATGCAACTGTCTGGCCGGCAATGATCAAAAGAGCGGAACAAAAAAAAAATTAGGAGTCAGGACCGAAAAAATACAAAGACAGAAAGCCTACTGTGAGCTTAACAATGTGAACAGTATTTGAATGGAAGCAAGGCATGAGGGCAATTTCTCCTCAGCGAAAGGTGTGTTTTCTCCAGCTGTTAACATGATTCCAGTGGAAGGAAGTTCTTAACCTTGTAACGGATGAAAGGTCAAGAGGTGTGGCGAAATGTGAAGACACACAGTCGTCAAAAAGAGAGGGGAGGAAAATTAATAGTTGTTTTTTGTTTGTTTAAAAAATGCAATAATAACAATTGTTTATTGCTGATCATGTGAGAAGATTGATTTTTTTTTTTTCCTGTTTTGTGAAATCAACAGCTGGATAAGTTGCCGTTATCCGTTTATACCGTTTGCAAGGCAATGTTATCGGGTTTGGGTTAGAATGATATCCACAGAAATGGCAGAAATGCTGAAAACAATGTCGGTTTCACGTACGGCCACTAGTGGGTGTTATTGTTTATTTTTGTACTGAAACCACACAAACATGTGCGCCGAAAACAACACGCTATAAACATGTGCAGTTTAAACAAAGGCGAGTACATGGACATTCGTACAGATAGAGCAACCTTTAATGGATGAGGCATTCTGTGCAAAGGTGGACTTTTTACATTTTACTTCACAATCACCCCTGCTGCCTGCCTGATTCATGACACCATGGTTGTATTTCATTACATTATTGGACAGTTATTACATTATGGGTTTTTATTACAAGATTTTTATGTGGTGCTAACCACTTCCCCATTGCCATAGAGATTAATTTAAACAGACAGTTTTTGTTTAGGATAAACTACAAAATAAAAACCCCTTTCAACATGCCCGGATCCTGGGAACAACCAAATGCAAACAAGATGGACTTGATTTATAAATTCCAGCACCAGCGATTGAGGAATACTTGAAGTTGCTGGGGTATTTTTTCTCCTTTGTGTTTCATGTGACCTTTGAGTTCAACGCGATGCAGCCACAACCAGCCCACCAACTTGAGGGCCGGGACCCGGCAATAAACAACTGGAGAGGAACCAAAAATAGTACTTTGGGGGATCTGACAGCAGATGGGGCCTAAAGATAAAGAGGACAGAGAACAGTCTGTTGGACATAAAAAAAAAAAAAAAAAAATACATTAAAAAAATTCTATGGTTTTTTTATTTAGCTTGAAAATTTTGGAAGCCAAAGCTAATCAGTTTGAGATAAGGCCGTCTTTGTCCATTAATTACAGTATAATGTCCTGGGGCATGTAGCAACACAGTATGTGTTTTTAGCTTTGGATTTGTAGTTTCTTCATTGGAACAGATTTGTGAGTTCACAGCAAAAGGAATATTTTTAGGCTTTCCTGGCCCACTTTCTGCGGCGTCGGGGAAAGGAAGCATTATCTGCGCTGTCCTGTAGGAGATCCTGTGAATAACTCATTATTGTTGGGTGAGAACACAAGATGTCGCCTTGAATTGTTCTTTTGTTGTCCAACAGCTGGCCTTGAAACAAGTTGCATCCTCACGCATCGAGCGGAAAAATAAGTTTTTATGCCTCATTCGGTTATGGAGCACGAAGACATGTGGGGGTGTAAGCAGGGTGGGGGTGGGGTTCTAACTTGAGCCTTGATATACAGAATGATGACATGAGCACCAAGCATAAGAGCTTCTTCTTTTTTGTTGTTTTTTTTTTTGCTGACAATCAGAAATAAGGTCCCAAAGACTTACATTTATTTTTATTTGCCTTGGAAAAAAAAAAAAAAACTCTTTGGGGAAGTTACAAAACTGTTTGTGTTACTCCCCAAAAATAGACAAGCGGCACTTCGTTGTGAGGTTAGTCGAACGAGTGTGTAGGACGGTGACGAAACAGCCGGAATAAGAAAAGCACAAATTTTAGAGGTACATTTCAGAATGGAAATGACTGATTCACAATCCTTGCTTCCTGTTTTTTTTTTTTTTTTTAATGTGGCTACTTTTCCAGGCCTGGAAAAATTCATGCTCAGATTCGTCATTTGTGTTACGTGTCTAGAAAAATGTGCCCACCTGCAGATGTGTGGCGCAAAAAGATGCCGTCAGGAGGTTTTCAATGCTTTTGGCTTGTTAGCCACAATACAACTGATCGCATGTAGCAGAGTAACAGCTAACGTGCAAATTGATAAATGTCTGGAAATATGTTCAGGATCCAGAAGAAAAACTCATAGATATCTTTAGAGAGCCATGATATAATGTAGATATATAAAGGGACTATGGGGAGAAGAGTTCATAATAAAAATGTCATCAAATCAATCAGCTTCTCAGCATGTCACTGCTCGTGGGATTACAAGTTAGAGTGTGAGCTTTTTTCAGATCAAAAACCTAATATTGGTATCAGACAACCAGATATCTGAAAAACGTACCTAAAGTGTTCAAGATGTATCTTTTAGCTTTCCCCTTCAGCCTTCTGCTCACATGATGGTAATGGTTTTCACGGTCTGGCCTGAAACTCTTTGAGTGAGGACTGTAAAAGTTGTTTTGGCTTCAGTTCAAGAGGTTGTCTTTTAATTCAACCGACAGCAGAGAGCGACCAAAATTACTTCTTCATCAGATTTTTGGATCAAAGGCGTCATCACACTGTCACAACTTCACACCTCAGGGCATTTCGTTGAGGTCCCCAATTCACCTCAAATGCTTGTTTTTGGATGATGGGAATATTTGGAGAGCAGGGAAACTCCTCACAGAAAGGCTGAGGCCAGACCTGAGATCTTAAACCCCCCCCCCCCCATAGCACCAAACACCCCCAAGGCCCAGCACGGACCAATAACAGTGGTGTTTGGGAAAATGATGGTGACACACTTGATGGTTATTATATGGGTCGTAGATCACATTAGATACACGCTATGGTTCAAATTGTTGTCAAGCAGTCTAGATGTATAGATTGGCGCCAGTATTTGACATATTGTGGATTTTCTGGTTCCACAGTCACGCATCCCACAAAGCTTCCCAATCCCGCTCACCGGCATGCTCACACATTGGTCCTCTATTGGTGGTGTGCTTCAACTGACACTTTCTTGGTGAGCTGAGGCAGACGCTTAAACGCAGCAACGCAACTTTAAAGGAAAAAAAGCTCAGAGCCTTTCTTTGTTGTTTGACCTGCTGCTGATGTGGAGCCCACCTCCACCTACTGGCCTGGAATGCCTGTGCACACTTTTACTCACGTGCACTCACTTAATCAGTCGTGATCACATGGACACATTCTTTCCCCTTAGATTTATCCCCTTAATGATCTTAATAGAAAAGTCAGTGTTAACGAGGTCCCAGTGTGTCTTCACACATGAGGTAAGACAAATGCTCTTTATTAAAAACCAGGGTTAATAAGGACAGGGACCCTTTGGGGGGAATATGATGGTTTATTTTGCGGTTGACAGCTGGTATCAGCGATTTGAAACAAATGTGTGTGCGAAAACTTCACAAAAACAGAAACTTGTTATTTGTCTTCAACCCAGTGGCAGGGAAAACACAAACAGGACATATTCAGCACTTTATTGGCACTGGCACAAACACACAAACAGATAAAATACACACTTTCCATACTTAATCTTTGGATAATTCAAAAATACAATCGAGTGTTTATTTTACAGCGTGAACAGTTCAATAAAATGCCTTCATAACATAAAAACACAATCATTAATTCATTGGAATGACTCTTTAATGCTCTGTATCGGTCTTAAATTCAGCTTGGTGATACATTCACAGATAAAAATATATATTCTGTAATGCGGTATTATGTTTATGTTTTGTTTGTTTGTTTGTTAATTTGTTATGGAATAACTGATACCATAAAAAAATATCTCAATTATAATCGTTATTGCTGGTAATCTAGAGTTAGAGTATGCAAATCCAGAGTATAAAAAAGTGAATAGAAATCATATTTTCTGGTTATAGAGTGAGAATGTTTTTTAGTGTTTATGAGTTATATATAAATCTGGGTTAGCCGTTCCATCCTAGTACCAGACGTTATGCTAAGATAAGCCTAAACTAGCCACAGCAGGCTGCTTCTCACTTTATATTTGATTAGAAATCTAAGTGACATTAACTTTTTCTTCTCTTGGTAGTAAAGTAGTAAAGTAAATGAAAATCACATGTAATTAGTCATATATATATATATATATATATATATATAGTCAATTTTAGACATTTACTATAGTCAAGACGCAATATTTCTATCATCTACTTGATTCCAGAGATATTTTTTGCAAAGTGTGCCACTGATTGACCATAAGAGACAATTTACCAACAACAACAACAACAATAATAATAATAATGTATTGAACTCTACAGCCGCAAATCTCATAGTGCTTTGTACTAAAAGTATTCCGCATAATATCAGAGAAGCTCATATGAATTTATATCTGTTATTGCATATAATATATATTGCATATATTCTATTCATCGAGAGGAGGCATATACTTAGAATAAAATTAAATAAAAAATGCATCTTTGACCATCATTTAAGTATCGAATTTAATTTTCTTTAGAAATAGGGTTTAAGTAAATTGAGCCCAATTAGAGCAATCTGTTTATTTATATATAATTGGTAGACAATAACTGATATTCACCTTCTTTCCTTCATTTTTAGCAACAACATCTGAAAAGCTTTGTCTGAACACATACTGGTTGCATCATCCACAAATCACTTGTTGAAGTCTTAAATATCTTTCTCTATTGTTGTTTGGGTATTTTCCTTCCAAAGTAGATTGCTTTAGGTGCTGCAGACGCTCAAATAAAACCTTCCCTGTGTATTTCGCAGAGCACAGACGTGGTTGAGAACAAGAATAATCTGCCAAACCACAACCTGTCCTGACTAGTCAGTGAGGTCGTGAGACATTATTGTGTCACATCAGGAAGTTCAGACCCTTTAAAAGGAGTTCATTCCTCAAACCAAAACTGTAGTGAGGCCCGAGCATGAAAGTAAAGAGGTAAGAAAACTTTATTTCTTGACTTTTCTTTTCTTCCTGAGTTTGTGCCAAAGTTCACTGATGTTGTTCCCATCCGCCCCTTTCCCTCGTTATCAGGCGCTGAATGAGCGCGCAGCATTTCCGCATCCTGCCGATTGGCAACACATGAGCCATGTGTCGCAGCTCCACAATGCACGCTAATATTTATCTGTGGCCGCTGTCAAATGCCGACTGTGGAGAATATGCTTTCTGTGGTTTTCACAGAGGAAGTGCATGGAAACAGTGGCTCATTTCAAAATCTACTAGCGCAGGAGTGTGTCAGTGATTGTAGTGTAGACACAAGGCGTTAGCTCGCTGTTTTCACATATGCATGTGCTGATTGACGTCCTGTTGTTTCAGGTGACACTCTTTGTCCACTGATGTGTGCTGTGGGGGAAATTTAAGAGTTTCCGTGCCTGTACTGATTTTGAGTCTCATGAAATGTGTGATTAATGTCAGAGAATGTAGAGTTGACGGGTCAAACATGTAGCAAAGTCGAGCAAACTGATCTGTTTGAAAGAGTGTATGATTCAAATATAGATAAAGGCACCATAGGTAAAATACTTAATAGTATTATTTTTTATTTTTTACATAGAAAACCTTACATTTGCAAAGCGATAGTTAATATACTAACTCACTCATCTCACACATGCACACACACAATATTCATGTCTGAAAAGGAAGATTCAAAGCTTATTTGATGCTACTACTTCCTATAAAGCTTGTTAGTTTCTTAAAACATTTAGTGAGCAATTACATACTCAAACAAAGTCGAACAAATGGTTGATGGAATCCTTCTGTACCAGCTGGTACAGAACGATGGTGGTATCGTCAGCAAACCTCATGAAGCAGTCGGTGGCTGTTCAGCCGTGGGTCAGCAGGCTGAAGAGAAGTGGTCTCAGCATACATCCTTGGGGGCCTCCTATACTCAGCATGATGGGGTTAGAGGTGACTCTCTGGGTGTAGGACAGGAGTGGGCATCTCTGGTCCTTGATGGCTGCAGTCCTGCATATTTTCAATGTTTCCCCACTTCAACACAACTGCATTTAATGAATATATAATGATGAAGCCTTGTCGAACGAGCCAATCATTACTATTAGGTCTGTTGAAGTGAGGGCACATTGAAACCAGGCAGGAATGTGGCCAGTATTGCAAACCCCTGGTCTAGGGTCTCTCTAAGAAAGTCATTTACAGATGGAGGTGCTGAGGTCCAGTTGCTGGGGGACGATAGTGTTGAAGGCTGAGCTGAAGTCTCTGAACAGTTTTCTCACATACCTTTGCAAACTGAAGAGGCTGCAGTTGTGGAGAGAGGATGTACAGTACTTGATGTGCTTCATAACCAGCAGCTCAAAGTGACATTATGATGATGGCGGTCAGGCGGGAGGCATTGAAGCTTGACGGTAAAGACTTTGCTGGCTGCGGGGAGTCTCAAAAACTTCCAGGAGGACATCCTTGTGTTCTTCAGCACAATCCTCAAATCTGACGAGGTATGTTGTCTGGACCAGCAGCCCTGCCAGCATTGATAGTACCCAGTGTGCTCTTCATGCTGGCTGGAGATTGCTGCAAAACCTTTTTTTTCAAGGGGAGGAAGGGTCTTCTCGGCGGCGCTGTTGTCCCCAGCTACTATTACAAAAATCCATCTGGATGCCCTGTTTGTTGCTCACTGATCGCTAGACAGAGTTCCTGCAGAACCTCGTACTTACAGCTGTTGCCGGGAAGGATGGAACCAGAGGCCAGCAAGATGGCAGTAAACTCGCGTAGTAGATAATCAGGCCTGACATTTATTATCATGAGACGGCCTTCCTACAACACGACTTGACGGCTTGTAAATACACAGCCCTCTGCCGCAAGTCTTACCTCCTACAACCGGGGCTGTTTGCTCTGTAGCATATTAGAGCCTTTGTAATCTAATCATTTATCATCTCTTCCCAGTTTTTTTTAGTTTTTTTTTACATTATGTGTTAGAAGACCAACTAAAAGCAGAACTATGCTTAATATAAAATGTTTTTCTTGTCTTTTAAATATCTTTCGACACTATACATGAAACGGATTTCATGTTAAGGCAATGTTTTGCTGTCAAATGTTCAAACAACAAAACCGAAACAGTCTTAATATATGATTAAACAGCTTTGCGTCCAGCATTTAAAAAGAGTTGTTTGAGCTTTTGTCTCTTCTTTTTAAGAGCTCTGACTCCTGGATTGTGATTGGTCAGCTCCCAGTTGAACTGCACAAAAAATATGCAACACTTGTTATTTGACATCAGCTTCACCATTTGTGTAAATATGTCACGCTTGAAAAAAAAACAACCCAAAGGCCATGGTGTTTGGACCTATAAATATAAAAGAGCCCTTTCGTCTATAAAATATTTAAAACTGTGGCTTTTAATAAATATTTTTATTATTTTATACCAGCTATTTGGGATCCATGCAAAATAACAAGCCAGTTCGATACTTTGATGATGAATTAAATCTTTATATGTAGTTCCCAACTGTCATACCTGTTCATGGTTTTACATTAAAACTTATCATATAGAATACCCTTTATTTCCCAAAGAGACACAAAAAAATAAGGTCAGTGATAAATATATTGTTTCTAATCTCAGCACTGCCCTCTTACAGTGAACAGTGGTACTGCAAGTCAGCATCCAAAGCGCGGGTAGAAATATTGATTGTACAGCACAGACAAATACTTCATGCATATCTACATCTAACATATAATATGAATGGGCCTTGACATCGCATTCTGCTTGAAACTGTCTTTTCAACAAATTAAATGAAAATGCTAGGAAAAGGCATCCTGGAGACTGTGCCTCATGTTTATTGCTCAATTCTTTTTTAAGTCTCAGATTTTAACATGATAGACTTTGAGGGAAGCAAATGTTTAAAGCAGATTCTTACCAGAAATTTGTCTCCCAAACAGACTGAATCTGAATAAATCACGATCAATAAACTGTTTTTTTATTTCTTTACCCTCTGTGCAATATATGGCAAATTAATTGTGCGTAATGTACATATTAGAAAAGAACTGAAATGAATTGTTTCTGTGCACTGTGTATCCATGCTCTGTAAATAAAAAATGACACTATTTTAAATATGAAACAAAAGTTCAATCGTCGAATTTACTTCAGAGAAATTTAAACTTATCGATTTATGCTCCACATGTTATAAACACAGGGGTCATTGGACTGAAGTAAAAACAAAAAAGACAACAATTAAATAGACACATAAATTACGAGATGAATGAATGAATTAACAACAGCAGGGTGCAGTCACAGCTGGTGCACAACAGGGATACGAAAAAGAGCACTGTGATTTGAAAAAACGGGACAAACATGCAAAATCACATTCAGGAATAAATTCTATTTTTGTCTCAATCAAAAAAAAGCTCAGAATCTAAAGTGTTTATGTGGAACGGAAGAGATCCGAGACGGACCGTGGGGTTTTTAAGGAACAGAGTTTCTGCGAACTATTAGGATTTTAGTCGTCTAAAATTAAAAGATGTTGGAGTCTCTGTGACGAGCAGGCCTTATTAGTGCGATTATCACGCAGCTGCACAGGCTGAGAGGATTTGGAGAGGGTTTTATCAAAAGGATCAGTTTGTGCAGGAATGCCTCATCCTGACAGCGTGTGCACTGCCAGATCCGTTTCTGTTTGTCCGCCTCAGAATCCGGCACATCTCAATAGGAGCAGAGTATTATTTCACACCAGTAAACCGGTGAGGTGATGAGATATTTTCCAGAGTGCAGCGTCGCTGCCCCAGACCTCACAGCAGATCAGTTTTTGGGAGTCTGGCGGTTCGTAATCCACGTCAGCTTACCTCCAGACCGCTCCAGAGTATGGAGGCTAAACCAATCTAGACTTAATGATATTACCAAACTGATCTGGCCAACACTGGTGGGCTAATTAAACAGACTTAAAAGTTGATGGATTTTCTGAGCTTAGCTAAAGATTTGCTTCGCCGTTTCTTTAGATAAAGCTTTTGCTTCGGCGACAAAAAACGTTTTTCAAGGCTGCAATAAACAGTTTCATGAGGATTTTATAGTATTTGTAAGGTACGAGGTGATATGCAACATCTCAGAGGGTGGAATGAAAAGCTAACAATACTGTTCACCAAAATATACCTGTGGTTTAACCTGTAAGCGAGCGCCTGCTAATAAATACTCTTGCAGATTTTATAGTATTAAACTATTTCTGTGGATTACTTCAGTTCTAAAGCTTTAACTTTTGTTTGGCTGGTGTTTACAATTCTGATGACATAGTTTTAATAGTCCTGAAAAACGTTTGTCAGCATAAAGTCTGAAGTCTTCGAGCCATAGGAACTTTAGTAGGGTCTGAGCACTGACCGTGCATAAGACCCTACTTAAAGCGTACGGATCACCATTATTATTATTTGTCAGCCCGAACAGACATGACTTTTTTTTAAAAACTTTGCACAGCCATCAGGTCCGGCGAAAATGTTGCTAATTTCTGTGGAGTTACACATGTGACTTGCGAAATGTCTCAATGTATGGCGTCAGTTTAGTGCCAAAATCACAGGCGCCTAAAAACTGTAATCGTGCACCGTTAGACCACTCTCTGCACGTGCTCAGTGCTTTTCTGAACGTGCATTGTGTGTGTGTGTGTGTGTGTGTGTGTGTGTGTGTGTGTGTGTGTGTGTGTGTGTGTGTGTGTGTGTGTGTGTGTGTGTGTGTGTGTGAGCAGAAGTTACTCTGTGATGTTGAGTTTTGGCACTTTGGGTGTGAGCACTGCATAGACGGCCATGTAATCCCCCCTCCTTTCAGATGAGCAGGTCCCTTTTTAAATGTTGTCGCCGCAAGGAATTGTGTGGCAGCATGATCTGGTCTCCTTTAGTATATAAAAGACGCATCAGTGTTTCCTATGCTAAAGGAGATTATAAAGGAAACATTGAGTCTCCTATCCTTAGCTTTAAACATTCCTTATCATGATCACCACTTAAACACTTCCTGGGTGAAGGAAAAATAGCTTGGAAAGGAGGAAGGAGGGACTATTTTTATGCACCCCTTTGGACATGATTTTTGAATAACAGCAGTTATTTAATTAGGTTTTTCATGGTTTGCGAAAATATGGCAGCGAATGTGGAAAATTCTGTGATTATTTTTCAGTTTCTTAATTTTGTGCAGTTTTATATATCTATCTCAGAGTCTATTATCAGTTTTATCATCTAATACTTCCTTTTGCATCCTGGAGCAAAGACAGCTGAGGGTTATCAACGGTCAGTGTCAACGCGTGAAAAATATCTGACTGCTAGCAATGATGGTCTTGATTTCAACTCATGTCTCCAAGAAATTCCACCAAATCAACATTTATAACAGAACATGATGTGAGCCCAACAAACCTGAGCTCCCAGAAGTCCAAATTCATCAGCAAATTAATTAAAACAAAACGTATTTTAGGAGCTCTGCAACCATTATGATTTAAATAACTTTTTTTTTTTTTTTACTGACGTTCATTTAAAAATTATTTTATTAAGGTCTGAGCATTGAAAGTGCTGAAGGACCCTATTGAAATTGTAAAGATGATGATGATGATGATGATGATGATGATGATGATGATGATTAATATTATTAACGTTTATATCTTCTTCAGTTTTGGAAAATGCATTTTGGAGGGCCAAAACATACATAACTTTTTCGTGACACTTTGCACACTCATCAGGCCTGGCAAAAAAGGTGGTAATTTGGAGGATTTATACATGTGACTGGAAAAATGGCTCAATGGTACCACCTGTAAAATGTAAAAAATTCTGCCCACGGATCCCATTTTCGCAATCCCACACCCCAGGGCGCACCAAAAAGTATCTCACACACATACAGGAAGTCTGTATAGTGGATTCTTGCAGATTCTGGACCAAATTGAATTTTCTAGAGAGAACTAGTGCGAGGGGGTAATTCCAAATGACCTGACAATTGGCGATGGTGATAAAATAGAGATGGGTAAGCAAAGATTATCAAAATGCCTTGATGATATCTGAGGGTGGGGCCAAAAATGGACATTTCTCCACAAAACAGTAAGTGTAGTGTAAAAACAGGAAGTGAAGTGTGAAAGGCCTTAGCATCGCTTGACAAATTGCATCAGAGACCATCACAACCACATGATTACTTTTGCCCATACGCCATTTTGGGGGCATGGTAATGGATAATCACACCGTCAAACAGGACGTGCAATCTAAATAGCCTGCACAATGTCAGATCGACCTCAAAGTTGACATGTGGCATCAAAGACCAGCCATTTGAGGTTGTGACCTTGGCCATTCTCGCGATGGAACAGGAAGTGCAATGTAAAAGGCCTCAACTTGGCTTGATGTGCTTCAAACTTGACACATTGCATCAGAGTGTGGCCCTCATCACAGCCATTTAATCACCTTTACTCATACCATCATTTGGAGGTGCGGATGTAAATACCCTCAACATGGTCTTATGTGCATCAAAGTTCACAGATTACATCAGAGACAGGCCTTCGCCACAGCTACCTCACAATGACGACCGTCAGCCGTAGCGCCGCCTGCTGCAAACAGGACGTGGGGCATACCTGCTCAGATCTGGCTCAGACTTCTCATGCTGCATGAGAGTCCACATGTGATCACAGTTAATAAACAGTTACAGCCATCGGGCATAGCACCACAGTTGTTGCTATGTGCTAGCTTTAGCTATGTTCATCTGCATAACCAGCAAGTTCTTAATGACGCTTATTATGGCGTATTATTGTGATGTTTGCCTGTTAGGGTTAGGGTTGTTTCTGTGTTTACACAGAAACAACAGAAATGAAAAATGTAAAAATGAAATGAAACAAAAATGCAAAGATTATGCATTGTCGCTGGAAACATTGTCGCGTAAACAGATCCAAAGTCACACGTGTCCACTTCGCGAATGAAAAGTGCTTAAGATTAGCTGAAGAGCCACATGTGTCTCCATAGCAGTGGGTTGCAAACCTCCCCATTGTAAACACAGTGAAGCCACTCAGTAACATTTTTGTTTGTTGTCATTTTCAATTACGCAGAACTAAGTCTAAAACCTGTTGCTGCTTGAGGACGACCCTTTTGTGGCTGCAGTTGCTCATGTTGGATGGAGTTTGGATCAGCAGTTACGGGCTGTGTCAAATATCAATCCATCTTTCTCTACCGTTCACAGAACAATGCCACGGTCCGAGTAAAACAATCTGTGGCGTCCTCTTTGCTCAATCACGACATTGGACTGGACTCAGGAGGAATCAAGAAAGCACCATCCACACATTAGGGTGTTATTGAGCCTGCAGTGTTAACTCCTCCCCTCCCGTTTGCCCCTGGGTGGGCTTGGGTCTTCAGCTCTGCTTTGGACCTCCGTGGCGCCCTTCGAGCCCCCCGCCCCTGCAGACTGTGACGTCTCAGGTCCACCTCAGGCAGCCGACGCCGTTGGTCCAACCTGCGGGTCAAGAAGGAAGGAGGGCGGTGAGAGGAGGAGGACGGAGCTCCTGCAGTGCCCACACACCTCGCGTCCATCGGCCCGACGTCCATGGAAGTCCTGAAGGTAAGCTCCCCGACTCAGAGATCCACTGCTGTGATATCTGCTATCAATCTCTAGAACATCTTCTACTCTAGCAATTCTTCATATTCTCCACTCAACATGATTTTGGACTTTGGCTCCAGGAATTCTTGACGACAAACACGGCTCTTTGACTGTGGTAAATCCATCGGGCGGATTATCTCTCGACGGAATTCCTGGTTCCAGACATTGGGCATTCAACTCATTTAATCCTATTGGCTCCACCACACTGACATATTTTCATTCCTCTCAGTCCTGGTAGGACCAAACTGACACTCAAAATGTGTAAATATGAAGTATGCTTTTAATGTATTTGGTCGACTCACAAGCAAATATTGTCATGTCTTGTGGTTCTAGATCGAAGATCAGCGTTTTCACATTGTGGTTAATTTTATGGAGTTCAAATCTGCTTCTGAAGACGTTTCCGTCTGTCACACACTCAGCATCGATTGGGTTTCTGTGCGTATGAATTGGAACAGACAAAGCTTAGGCCTTTGTGGCAGTTATTACAGATATGCATGTGATACCATTAGGTCTGAATATTTTTTTTCCTCCATGTGTGTGTGTGAGTGTGTGTGTGTGTGTGTGTGTGTGTGTGTGTGTGTGTGTGTGTGTGTGTGTGTGTGTGTGTGTGTGTGTGTGTGTGTGTGTGTGTGTGTGTGTGTGTGTGTGTGTGTGTGTGTGTGTGTGTGTGTGTGAGAGATAGAGAGACATTTCTGCTTCCTGCTCATGGCAATATTCTCTCCGAGGTTGTTGACGTGTCTTGAACGCATTTCACAGTTCTGACGTATAAATCGTGGTTGTTGGTTGTTGATTGTGTACTAATCACCCTCTGGGTATTTCAGCTTACAGCTCAAATCTCTGTACAGTGATACTTTTCATGATTTTGCTTTTGTATAGCCGGTGGACCGATCACAAAACAGTTCAGTTGTAGTGGTTCTAATGGATCGCCTACGTAACTCTCAAACTATTAGGAAGCGCTTTTCTTCATGCCAAATCATTTTCTCAGACTGGATGCAGGCACTTCCTGACAGTGCAAAGCTAACCCCCTACAGCCCTACAGGCCTCGAGAAATTAGCTTGGAGGTGTCAGGCAGAGCTGCTGGACTGTGAAAGTGAAAACATAAAGCTCAGATGGGGTCGTCCAATGGCTGAAGGGGGGAGGCCGGCCTTAATTAGCTACTTACCTCTGACCCCAGTGAGAGCCAGGAGTGAAAACGGCTCTTGGATCACAAAGAATTTTATCACACAGGCAAGGCGCATGCACATTCTTAAGTTTAGAGAGCGCACAATATTTGAAAAATCAACACAGACATGGCAGTCACCAAAAAACCAAAGCTCTGCTACATAAAGTCTGACAGACTGTGATATAAGAGTGAGATCCGACTGAAACCCTGCTTCCTTTCACCCAGAAGGAGATGGTTTTACACACTGTATAAAATTCATTGAACACATTTAACTTTTATAATAAAAACACAAGAATGCTGATAAAGTTGCATCGCAGTAACTTTTGTTGACTTTATAACTTTATAAAACAACAAATGAGACCTTTATTAAGTAGTTATTTCAGCAATTTTAGTGGTTTTACCATTTTAGCTTTTTTTTCTTTTTAGCTGTTTCATTATTTTAGCTCTTATTGCAGTTTTAGCTCTTAAAAGAATTGTAACTATTTTACCAGTTTATTTGTTTTAGGCTCTGTTTAGACAATAATATTTCAAGTGGAAACACATAGTTTCTGTGTTTTTACTTCAGAAAAGTTTCCGGTAGATATGTTGTTGTTAGCATGCCATGAGTTCAGTTTATTATTTGGAAAGAAATTTAAAAAACCACAAAAAAACAAACAAACAAACAACCAAACATGTATCACTTTCCTTCTACTTCACAGTTATGTATATAGTTATGTATCTATAATAAAAACCCAATAAACTACATTCACACTTATTTGTAATGTGACAAAATGTGGAAAAGGGGTATGAATACTTATTATAGTCACTATAGTTACTAAGTTTTCCAAACTGTATTAATCTCATCTCTGTGATCATTTCATCTTCATCTACATACAGTATTTGCCTCTTTCTCAAGGTTAGAGATGGACCGTATTCCAGCTGAAACTGGGCAATAAACCAGTACATTACAGGACTAACACTCTGCTCTCCCCTTCACCAGAGGTTTTTGATTTTGATTTTCAATTCAATTCAACTTTATTTACATTGTGCCAAATACAACAAAGTCATTTCAGGGCACTTTTACAGAGAAAACCCAACATATTGACAACAAGCATGCATAAGTGACTGTGAAAAGAAAATTAACTCCTGAAGCAAAACTAGTATTGGAGTGATGTGATCTCCCCCTCCACATTAAATGTGGGAGTTGAAGGATAAGTCCTGGTCAAAAATAACTCCCAGATTCCCCACAGTGGAACTGGAGGTCAAAGTAATACCATCCAGTGTTACTATATCTTTAGATAATTTATCCCCCAGAAGGTTTATTCCAAATATTCTAACTTATTTGTGTTGAGAAGTCGAAAATGACGTCTCATTCAGGCCTTAGTGTCTTCAGGACAAGCTTCGAGTTCAACGAATTGATCAGTATTGTCTGATTTCATAGATAAATAGATGTGTATCATCTGTTCAGCCATGGAAGTAGATGGGGTGTTTCCTGATAATGTTCCCTATGTGAAGCATGTATAATGTGAAAAGTATAGTTCCTGAGATGGAACCCTGTGGAACTCCATGTTTAAACCTCAGTCTGAGCTCAAGAGTCATCGCCACCTGAACAAAGTGGACTCTATCTGATAAATATGATGACAAGTTCCAGTCTCTCTGAAAGGATGTTATGATCAATAGTATCAAAAGCAGCACTGAGATCTAACAGGACCAGAACAAAGACCAGTCCTTTGTGTGAAGCCATGAGAAGATCATTAGTAACTTTGACCAGAGTGACTCTATGCTATGATGACCTCTAAAACCTGACTGGAAAGACTCAAATAGGTCATTTATGCATAAATTGTCACAAAGCTGAATTGGAAGTACTTTCTCTAGGATTTTGGAAATAAAAAGAACTTTGGATATTATACCTGTAACTTGCTAAAACACCTGGATCAAGGTTTGTGTTTTTAAAGAAGAGGTTTAACAACAGCAACCATGACAGCAGCATGACATATTTGTTCAGTGTCTCAGATTGGTGGCGAACGTTCAGTACTTTATGCTCTTGTGTGACTCATGAACTTACCAACAACACAACAAAAGGTCAAGAGATTGAAGTGGTTCAGGCCGTTTACGTCACAATGATTCAAGTGAAAACACATCATTTTTGCACTTTCATTTCAGAAACCATGAAACCCCTTCACATCTTTATTGTTGCAAATCACACAAAATATTTGAAATAGTTTTTTTTTACACTATAAACATTCACAATGGCGAGGGCACAGACATTTGTATGGACAGATGATGAAGCTGGATTGCTTTAAAGGGTGACTCTCAACTATAAATCAACCAAGTCCCAGGAGAATATGGACTGAAAGTCATGACACTCTGGAGGTCAAACACATGTATTTAGTTGCACATGTGCAGGCGACAACTACTTTTCACTACAGCCATGGTGTGCGAGACCAGTGTTTCCAAAAAGTTTAATCTTCCTCTATACAGAGGAGTGAAAGCATTTTCAAAAAGGTTTTCCGTGCAAGCAGTTTTCAAAAAGTTGCGTGTTCGGCACACCGTTGTTGTGTAAACGGACACCCAAAACGCAATGAAATTTTGCGTTTTCACTTAAAAGCGTTGTTGTGTAAACGGGGCCTCAGACTGTTTGATTCAGGATGTTGAAGAGACACGTGGTGACCTTTTAGTCCTTGAGGCTGTTCTGTGACTTACTAACACATCAACACAACAAAAGGCCAAGAGAGCAAGAATGAGAACAGCCGGTGGCTTTTATTGACAAGATCGACACTGTCCAACAGTGCGCTGCAGTCTGAAGTGCTTGCAGGTGATTTACCCTACGTGTTAGACTTATGGCTTTAGATACTAAACAGTGGGGTTTTTTGCACAATAATGAAGAGCTGGGAAAAGTCCTTGTCCTGAAGATTGTAGAAAAGGGCATGTTATCATTTTTCTTTAAATACAAAACTGATTTTAAAATGACAATTGAATGTTTCTCTCTCTCTTTCTCTCTCTCTCTCTCTCTCTCTCTCTCTCTCTCTCTCTCTCTCTCTTAAATATTTTTAGCTGTTTGCCTTGTTTGAGATCTTCGTCTGTTTTGCAGTATTCGAAACTTTGGAGCATTTTTCACCATTAGGATATTTTAAAGTTATACCCATAAATACAGTTCATTAGCTTTGATTATGAGGTGCTTGATTATTCAATGGGTGTTAAAATACAGTTCTTAGTTTACAAGATATGTGTAGAGATGAGGTTATTTTTAGTCACTTCTCCCATAAAGGGGAAATAATAAAGAAATTCAATACATTACTCAGTTGCTGATTGCACAAAAATATTCTCAGTGATAAAAGTGATCCTTCATTCTGTGCATTTTATTATTACCAAAGAAAACCTCTTAATTACTTCCTTAAGAAATCTTTGATAAAAAAAAAATGAAGAGGCGATTCTCCTGACCTCTAAAACACTGAGAGCATCCAGTTATATTCCAAAAGAAAGGATGAGAGCTTTTAATTCTTTCCACAAAAAAGACTTTGGAGTGTTATTTAATGGCCCTGAGCAGCCCAGACTTTACAAAAAAGAAATCATCAGATTGAATTCCACGTGCAGCTTTTGGTGGTTTGCGTTGACCTTTTTCTCAAACCTTCAGGAACATCAAGACGAATAATGCAGCATCTTTGTTTGCTTTGATTTTTTTTTTTTTTTTTTTCAAACCGGAGGCCCAACTGAAAGAGGCTTTTTTTTGTCTGACGAACTCATAAGAGTATACCTACCGCTCTGTTCTGTTTTTCTTTTTTTTTTCAGGAGATCCTTCAAGATAACGTTTTTCAAAGAGCAAAACGTGTCTCAACAGGATCCACTGTCAGGGGTCTCGTTCAGGTCTTCTGCCGGATTTGTACAACGAAGTTAGTTGGATGTTGAACTGAGGACTTGAACTTTTCGGGTTGCGTGTGTGTGTGTGTGCGTGTGTGTGTGTGTGTGTGTGTGTGTGTGTGTGTGTGTGTGTGTGTGTGTGTGTGTATGTGTGTGTGTGCATGTGCGTGTGCGTGTGCGTGTGTCTGTGTGTGCATTTGTGCGTGTGAGGAAACCGCATGTTCGTGCAGCCGATAAATTTAGCTCAATTGTTTGTGGCTCAAGCAAGTGCATGTTCTGAAATCCCACACTGACCGGACAGTGTGTCTCATTCTTGGAAGAGGATGTTGCATTCTTGCTAAAGTTACCCAGAAGCCTCGGGGTGAGGAGCAGAGAAGATGTCTCTTTGTCCCAGGCTCCTCCTCTGGATGAAGTGGGCTGTCTCTGCCGTGGCTGCTATTTGCTGTAGAGAGCTGTTACTAAGGGGCATTAAGGGAGAGAGCAGGATTGATTCCTGCAGGCGACAGAGGAACTATGCTCAGCGCATTCTGCGGTCCTCCAACTCAAAGTCCTTTTTATTAGCACTGTGTGTCCACTTCTATCTGTGGCACTAACTTAAAAATCCATAAAAACAGACATTGCAGTCATCTGTGAGTATTTTATAACACACACACAAATACTAACTCTGCGTCAAAGGAGCAGATAAAAGATGGTTGGGGCAGAGGTTCAATTGGGATTTGTGGTCAGGAGGAATTGTTTATCTCCTGTGAAGTTCTGTGGCCATGGGTAAAAGGAAAGGAGGAGACTTAGATCACGTTGCAGATAGTTTTCATTAAAAAGTGATTTTTATACCATTTATCCGCTAAAAACGCGGATAAATGGTGGACAAACAACTTAAGTTGGACCAGCATGTTCAAGGGTTTGAAATTTGAATAATAATAATTAGGATGAATGTATTCTAGCTGTGATTGTATAATTGAGATTTATATGCAGTTTTACAACCTATATACATATATATTTCAAAATTTCGGACTTCCTGTCAAGTTTTCAATATATGTGCCGATTTTCGTAGCTCTCAGTGAAACAGGATTCTCGGGCCATTTTTTTCCAATTTTGCGTGTGGCGCGGTTGAACCATTTTGCAAGTCTCAGTCTGTAATTTTCCCAAATTATCGACATTTTCGCTGGACCGGATGAGTGTGCAAAGTTTCACAAAAAGTCATATATGTTAAGGCCCTCATAAACACATCTGTTTGGACTAACAAATAATAATAAAAATAATGACGATAATAATGATAATAATAATCCCTATGGTTTCAATAAGGCCCAATGCACTGTCAGAGTGAGTTGGCCTGTGATTGGCTGAGAGTGGAGAAGGGGGCGGGTCAGATGACTTCACGCACTGTCTGTGTGTGTGTGTGTGTGTGTGTGTGTGTGTGTGTGTGTGTGTGTGTGTGTGTGTGTGTGCGTGTGTGTGTGTGTGTGTGTGTGTGTGTGTGTGTGTGTGTGTGTGTGTGTGTGTAAGAATTGAAACCACCATTGTCATCAATAAACCTTAACATTGCAATAAGCCCCCTCTTTTTAAATCAATCAATCAATGAAAGACTTTATTTGTCCGGAAGGGGGGCAAATAAAGTCGCATAGAGGAGGCAGTGCAGATAAATAAATAAATAAATAGTGCAACAACAGACTACAACTACATCTCTGGGTACATAAATACCAGTAATAGTGAAAATATGATATTAAAAGCGTGAGTCAGACACACAGTAAATACAACAAAGAGTGAAGGTCAAAGGTTAAATATGTATCAGCAGGTGCAGGAGGCAGGGTCAGCAGAGCTTTTTTGGCAAAACCGGTTGTAATTTTCATTGTTCAGACAATGGGGGGTGTTGTCGGCAGCTGCTGAAAGCAACTAAAAATCGAACTTAGTTTCTTTTAAAAACAAGTAATCTGTGAAGTAACTAAGTTACTTTTGAAAGGAGTAAATAATAATCAGCAATCAGATTTGTTTTTTAAAGTAACTGTGGCCACACTGCCGGTTCCCATCATTCTCGGCTCTGCTGCTGGAGAAGACACCCTCTTGAATCCTCCAATGTACTTTGCACCTTTGAAAATAAAAACAAAAAGACGTGGACCACCGAACTAGTTGACTCCGCTCTCTGGCCAGTGTGGGCCATATCGGGGATCCAAGGCTCATAGTGATGAACATCGTGCCACAACATCCCAGTAGTAAAAACCAGAGTTTGTTTCAACCAGACCAAACAAAACAAGTCTGAATAAACCCAGCATCTGAAACACCTTTCCTCCGAAACCGATTTACCGATAGTGGTTCAGACAGCTGTCGTACCCTCAGAGCACAAATCTTTCCTCAGAGTTCATCTTCATTTTTTAAATTTCATTTATTTATTGGAAAGGGACCGTGTACAATTTAACATAAATGTTTCCATTTCATGCATTGTACCAGATTTAGCCAGAGGCTAATTCACATCTGCAGTCCCGGGCCAAGTAAATGTGACAATTTACAAACAAGACACTGAGAGGACAATGTTTAACACTCAGAGACATGAAACAACACAAAATTCAGTGTGAGCAGGTGAATGAGCAGACCATAATATCCCTAATTTTTGTTGTAAATCAGACGGTTTGATGAGTCATCGTGCTCTGTGCATGCAGACACTCCCATCCGCAGCACAACAGAGCCCTTTTTCACTGTGAAGTACTCAGGCCTGTACTGTTCTCTCGGTGTTCACCACACATGCACTCAACTTCAGCTGGAAATGTCAGAATCAGAACTCCATTCACCCTCGATGGGCACTTAAAAGGACTGCACAGCGGCAGGAGCAACACAACAGCATATTGAAATCAAACATGTGGGACAATGTCAACACTGTAGTGCTGCGAGTGGTGTGCATACAGCTGTGAGAGATCACTCATTTAGTGTGGCATAAAGATGTTTTTTAAGGAGGCACTGACGAAGCCAAAGTTGCCAGCTTCCATTCTCGTTCTAACAGTTTGGGAAGGTCGAGGTCGTCTGAAGGGAAACAACTTGAATGTGTGTGTGTGTGTGTGTGTGTGTGTGTGTGTGTGTGTGTGTGTGTGTGTGTGTGTGTGTAGGGGGGGGGTCCTGGATGATGCGCCGGGCCTTCCTGCAGACGGATTTGCTAAATGTCCATGGGTGACTCATCTGATCACATTTTGTTTGCATTGTTTCCCTTATACAAAATATAGGACTCTTTAAAAAAGTAAACTGTATCTGTTAGAAATCTGTGAATCCTTTGGTAAGTGGGAATAATCACTTGATCACAGGTTTTCTCGAAACTTCACTGTCTTTTTACTGGCAATGCCAATGTTATAATATTTGAAGCATTTCATTTTCTAATGGTGTTAAACTGGGTTCATTTTATGGACTCTGGTTCATCTGAGGCACTCGCTAAAGTGATCCAGCTAATTTTAGTCAGATCACAGGATGTACAACATCGTCTTTATGGATCAAAACATTGAAACGATGAACTCAAGCCTGACAACGTGTACACATATGCATATGTGTGAATGTACATGTGTACATGTGTCTCTGAAAGTGCATATTGCCTTCACCCATTAAATCCAGCACCCATTGACCATATGGTGGAAGAAAACATGGGTGGTGATATACACTGCTCAATAAAATGAAGGGAACACTAAAACAACACATCCTGGATCTCAATTATTGAAATATTGCAGTTGAAAGTCCTTATTCAATATATAGTAGAGTGCATTGAGAACAAAATAACATAAAGATTGGTTTAAATCTAAATTATTATCCCATGGAGATCTGGATTTGGAATCATACTGAAAGTAAAAGTGAAGAATCACATTGCAGGCTGAACCAACGTTGGGTCAAATTCCTCCAGACCAGTCAAAATGAGGCTCAGTAGTGGGCGTGGCCTCCACCTGCCTGTAGGACCTCCCTACAACACCTGGGCAGGATTCTGATGAGCTGGGAGGTTCTCCTGAGGGACGGACTCCCAGACTGGGATCGAAGCATCACTCAACTCCTGGATGGAACCAGACATGATGTCCAGATGTGCTCCACTGGATGCAGGTGTGGGGAACGGGCAGGCCAGTCCAGAGCATCAATACCTTCATCATGGAGGAACTCTGGACACACGTGTGACATCTGTGCACATCTGTGAAGAGCTCAGGGCGCCAATGGCCAATCTGCCAATATTGCCGTTCTCTGGCAATGCACGGCGTTGGGCTGTAAGAACAGGCCCCACTTGTGGATGTCAGGCCCTCTCATGTTGTTTCTGGCAGTTTGAGCAGAAACATCACATTCGTGGCCTGCTGGAGGTCATTCTGCAGCTCGTGCGGTGCTTCTCCTGTTCCTTTTTGCACAAAGGAGGAGGTAGCGATCCTGCTGCTGGCTTGTTGCCCTCCGACGGCCCCTCCACACCTCCTGGTGGACTGGCCTGTCTCCTGGTGTCTCCTCCATGATCTGGACACTGTGCTGGGAGACACAGAAAACCCTTTTTTCTTTCTTAATGAGGATGCCATTGGTAAAAAAAAATTTGAGTTCAATTTGTTCAACCAAAGCAGATCTTTTTTTTTTTCTTTTCAATTTTTATTCCAACTCTCTTAAAATAGCAATTTTAGTGAATCACATGTCGCCTGTTAAGATGCCAAAATCCTCAGAGAGCTTCTAAAGGCCTGGCGGCACCAAACATCCGGACACTTTCTGACAGTTTGAAGGATGTGAAGTGTCTTCAAAGGTTTAAAATGTGAGTGAGGAAAAATAGATGGAAGAAAAACTAAGAATGTCTCTTAAGGAGATTAATATAGAAAATATCAAAATTCTGCTCCCGGCTTTATATTTATGAGCCGTGTAATTGAGAATTAATGCTCATTGAGAACTAACATTGGATTTTTCAAAGCGGTCAAAACTTCAAGTGTAAAAAAGAAATAATATTAAACATATTCTCAGATTTTTTTTTTTATTAATTGAGCTTATCAACCTGGTAGTTGTATATACATATTTATCATTTGTTGAAACATACTGCCTTTTTAAAACATGGAAAAGCCTTGTAATTGTACCACACTTTACTGTAAGATACACTGTATATAGAATAGAATAGAATAGAATAGAATAGAATAGAATGGGGGTGTCAAACAAATATCAGCTCAGGGGTCACAAACAGCCCACTTCCATCTTGAGTTGGCCAGATAATTAAAATAGTGCCACAATCACCTTTAAATTTAAACTTTAAAGTTTTTATCTGTTGTGGCGCAGAGTATATGTGAGGAAAATGTTTAGATTTTAGCAAAAATGAAACAATTACCATCAACATAAAGCCAATTTTAATGAAACATTCTGGTGCAAAATTCAGTGAAATGCCCCCAAAAAACCTCTCCTATAGGGATTGGATGAAGCTTGTTTTGACAAACTCTGGTCTCAGCGTTGTGTTTTGTCTGCTCCTCTTAAGAAATTTGTTTGAAAAAAAAAAAATCTATGTTTTCTTTGAACTCTTCACAATTTGCCCAGGTCAGAAAACCAGCCAGGTTCCACTGCTTCCCTCCCACAGAGTTCAAACTGTAGCGTTTCATCCAGCAGCCCAAGCAACGCTCTGCCCTCTATTTCATTGTCACATCAGTTATGCTGCTTTCCACACAGGTGATTTGTTGTTTGCTGCATCTACCAAGACGATGGGCGAGGAATTGTCTCGCAAACTTCCACTTTATTAAAGTCAAGAAACCGAAACTGTCAGTTGTAACTGCACCAGAACAAAATGACAAGGCTATCGAGCCACTGACTTCCAGCCTCTTCCTCAGCTCTTCTAATAGCTGTACTGTGGTTACTGTTAGACACAGGGAAAGAACATGGTTTGGGTTACAATAAGTGACTTTCATCGCATCGAGGCTTACTTTGCTCAACTTGCGTCCACATGGTCTCCATCATTAATCTCCTTGGGGGAAAGTCCTGAGTTGATCCATCCAGCCAACCTCAACCTGCCCCCTCGAGCAGTTTCTAAAGGTCGTCACGTGACTGGGTTCTACATGAAGAACAGCCCATTTTGGTAGTATTATAATGCCATTTTTCTTTTGGGAGATAGTTTCAGGTCAGCGATAGGTTGTGAAAGGTCTTGCTACATTCCGTCAGACAGTGACTGTTTAGGATTTTCCTCTTTCAAAATGCCCCCAAATGTGGCTGGTTGGCAAGGCAATGAGAAACAGGGGAGTGTGGAGTGTCACTGGATGGCAGGCATGAATGGATCTGTTTCTTTTCGGGGGTCAAAGAGTGACGACTATCTCTTGAAATGTTATTGGTCCTCAAGGCACAAGTCTCAAACACGGACCCATGTGCTTTTCTTGAGAAGGTAATAAACCTCAGACTCACAAAGAGTCTATGAATAAAGTAAGAGCTCTGCTTGCTGTAGGGATCGATGAAATACCTCCCTTGTTAATAGTTCCCTCACAAACCAAAGGTTTAGCTGAAGGAAAAGGCCAGACTGCAAAGGAGAGACAAAGAAACGCTCTACTATGTCTTCACAATGACCGCTTTCTTCGTTTTATCGTACGACGCTCCTTCCGCCCGGGGGCTCTCCCCCTGTGTTTGTGTTCACCTCTCGGTCTCTTAGCTAATTTCTACTTATCCAACAAAGGCGCAATGCTCTGACTTCTTGCAGGGTTACACGGGATGCAGCGACAGGCGTCTGCATTTATGAGCAGCACGGATGATAACGCATTATCACACGTGAGGATCCTGGTCAGCCCCTTATTTCCTTTATTCTGGGTAAAGAGTGCCATTCACTACCAGGGAAAAACAAGGTGCAGAATTTTAAATCTTGCTTGTTCATGTGTTCGCATTTGTAATGCAGATCACATCATATTTAACAGCTACAAAATGAAATAAAAAATTGTATAAATAATCAATTCATCAATTACCCTTGGAGCAGAACATAATAATAGTGCTTTCGGACGAGTGGTTTCGTACTCAGCAGTGCCGTGACGGTATACTTGATGGTTGAATTGAATAGCCTGAATAGGAAAAGAATTTAGTGTGACATTGATGTTATCACTCTGTGGAGCATCAATTACCGCCTGAAAAGCTGCAGTTATTGTGTTGGTAAAGCCTGCAGTTTATCCAGTTGTGTAACAAGAGATAATGAAAAAGTCCCAAGTTGCCTTTCTTAGCTGGCTGACAGGTGTCTGTGAAGATTGGTATAATATGCTATATTTTAACCTTTAAATATTAAGAAACAGCTTTAAAATATGTAAGGGAATGTAAGGAAACAAGTTTTAACGTTATTCCTAAGACATTTGTGTGTTTTGCTGTAGCTATGTTTAATTTGAGGCACCACTCGTCTCAGCCTGTTGAGTTTTGTAGAAGAACCATGTGGTTGTTTAGGGAGACAATCCGGCATGGATCAGTTGTCGGAGTGGGTCGTCTTCCAGTCTCAAAGTTGCCAGTACAACCCATCAACCATGTGTGTGTGTGTGTGTGTGTGTGTGTCACTTGAGTGATACACTGGACCCCAGTGGTGTGTGAGCAGCTTGCAAAGCAGCGGTCACCATTGGTGCAAATGGGTTCATGTGACTGATAGTGGTGAGTGCAATGAAACTGCTCAAGCGGCGAGATGTGTTCTTTTACCATTCCCCACCAACCGCGCACAAACATAGCATTATGTATGTTACATAACATCGAGTTCAATGTGGTTCAATTTGTGTAGCGTATAAAACTGAGAGACCGCAGTTTGTTTATGTAAAGAACGATGCAAAGATATTACTGTATGTACAAAATAAGTGGGAGGAATCTCTGCTAATAAATGAATGTACAGCAAACCATGTGATATAAAATGTCTTAAAATTAATACTTGAATTGTGTTTAGCATGCCTCGGAGTTACGTGCTGAACAAATGGGCGACATCAGGATAACTGGTCCAAATATCGGTGATTAAGTTGCTGGATAAACAAGCTTTTGCCCCTTTTCGCCCATTTTTGGCAGATCATCGTTTACAGTCTACCTTGGTTGACATTCTCATTAATTTGAAAGAATCTCCAAACCGCTGATATGCTCATGCTCTCTTTTCAACCTGTAGCCGACGGATCTCATGACGTTATTTAATTATTATTGGCCGGGTTGTATCAGAGAACTTTTTCTGAGTACAAGTACTGTGTGCCATATCGGACCCCATACCCGATACCGGTATCGGTTCATTCCTACTTAAAATGTTTTCATTGTTAATGATTACATATGTTTGTAACACATTTGAATGGCAAGTACTACAAATCAGCTTTCAGCAGAGATGCTGCTGTTGTCATGGTCAGAGGCATTTCTCCTGCAGGCCCTCCACAACTTCATTAGATAGTTTCCATGTTAGAACTCTTCTTAATTCAATTCAATTCAACTTTATTTATATAGCACCACTTCTTATTCATTGTCTTTAATCTGCAATGTTGACTTTATGACCAATCATCTCTCATTTAGCATTTTAGAGTTATTTGTTAGAATATGTTTGATAATCTCAAACAGAGATGATGCCATTTCCAGCAGATTGTCCTCGTTTACCTTCTTAACTGATTAGAACTGATTTTCTATGATTGTACGTACACATTTCACCAAAAGTGAGTACTAGATGGACAATGTGTTGTCATAGTCTTATTTGGTGTATTATTAAAAACAGTATGAGCACAAGAAGCCCCACATTGGAGTTGTATTGGACCGACGGGAACAGAAAAAAAGGCAGGAAATGCTTGTTGACTGATTTGTCTTTTACACAGAATCATACCTTATTGCTCATTACTCCAAGGGTTGTATTTTTGTCATAGTATGAACATTCTATCAATTTTGTAGAGAAAGCAAACTTTCAAACAAGGTATAATGTGCATATAGTGACAAATATGAAAACCTTTGGAATACTGGGAGAGCAATAATACAATACAAGGCCTCCTTTTTGCCCTGTTGTAGCTATTAGCTGGCATCAGGTCCACCAACCAGTAACAGATTGGAAAGCGTTCGTGTGCATTCAAAACTATCACATTTTGACATAAATTAAAGGAATTTCTATTATGAAGCATGGTTCGTACAGAGAACCAAAGTCATACTTTTCATTCCTATATTGGCTAATACTTGATTTAAGAATGCAGGTTCGCTTCCCCATCTCTCCCTGCTCACATGTCAAAGTGTCCTCGAGCAAGACGATGAACCCCAAATGGCTCCCATTGGATGGGTATTGTGCCTTACATGTGGCAGCCATATCCATTGGTTTAAAGAGTTTCCCTCTGGGATTAATAAAGTAGTTCAATTCAATTCAATTCCTAAATTTGTTGTCCAAAATTGAATTATCAACTTTTTCCCTCTATTTATTCCTATGTTGCATCCAAATGTGACACATAAAACACATTAAATAACAAGTTAAAAGCCTTTGATTTGATAAATATGGACCTTTTGTGTGATAAATGACATGTGTGGCACAACAAGCATCACAGTACAAACCATTGTTGTAGAATCCAGTGTTTGAACACAAATGGACACTTTTACACATGAATATTGACGACAATTGTAAAAGATGGTGCTGAAGGACAATTATGCCGAATGAATACTGGCAATTGAGAATTTATGACTCTTCTTTCCTTTTTAAAGTACAACGCAGGCTGTTGTGTTTCCATCACATCAGAGGATAATACTTTCATTACCACTCGCCTGACTTCAGTCTTCTTCTAAAAGATAATGATGAGCCCGATGGGGACTCACTGTTTGTCAAGTCTCACAATGTGACTGTGTAAAGAGATTTATGTCTCCACAGCATGAGCATCCCCATTTTCATGCTTGATCATCTCTGCGTTACTGACCAGTCAGTGGTTAGTTGTCTTGTTCGCCTGCGTGTCCTATAACTCATCTTTAATGCCAGACAACTAATGCAGTTTTCTCCTGTTGAAGAGAAATGTTTGCTCGGTCATCCACTCAGGACTCTCTCCCTTTACTCTGTCATTTCACATTTTACACTTGCTTGTGAAAGGAACCATACGATTTGACAGGTCATGATCCCAGTTATTTCCAAAAGTGCTACATTTCTACCAAACATCTCCAGCCATAAATGTTTTAGAGTCAAACACCATGCCCTTTGGGCCCCTTGCAGCGTATTATTGGCGGTGTTTGGCACCATGACCAACCAATTCACAAAAAAAAGTCCTAATAAAAACCCTTTGGAAGAGATGAACTTGTCTTTTTGCGTAGCACTCTTATATAACCCAATGCTTTTGAGTTTAAAGAGAGCTGAACTCGGCAGGACAGAACCATCACTGAACAGACACATTCATCACCTCTCCATCAAACCCGAAAATGCTTTCCTAAGTTCGGTTCACCTTCTTTACCCTGTATCTGTGAAGACACAACATTTAATGGTGAAACACAATTAACCTATCCAAATCCTAAAAAATGTCTGTGTTCAGTAAACACGGCATACATTCTGGTTTTCATATGGTGAGTTTGTCGGGAGACAATGGTGTCACTTGTCCCTCTGGAGCTCAGAACAAATAATGTTTTATACCAGATGAGCAGAACTAAAGATTAAATGTTAGTTGGCCTTAAGCAAGCTCCAGTTCGCAGACTACTGGCCAAACTGTAGAAAGACTCCATTGTGTGGAAGAGGCGGTGACGTCAAAAGAGCTCTATAAAGACATAAATTCATAGTTAATCTGGATCAACACAGCAGTGGGAGGATGAGTCCTGGTGTCCTCCTCCATTTTTAACTTGCATAACTAATGAGCCATAAGGCCCAGTTAAATTCAGTCCAATGAGCATCTGCCCTCACATTTGTGCAAGCTAGCCTCCTGCCCACACCGACGGCTATCAACACAAAGGGATTACTTTCCGTATGTGCATTTTTTTGTCAATTAACTAAACAAACACAACATTTTTTGTTAAAAATGCTGGAGATGCTTGAATACAGCCACTATCAGGTGAGATGAGTTGATGTTTTTTGGGGTATTTGTTTCTTTCTTGGATCAAACTTTCATTCCGTTTTGTATTTATGCCGAACTATTAATGTGTGCAACAGATTTCATGCTTTTGAATGGAGGAGAGATGAAATAATGCTGCTGTTTTCAATGCTTCTTGAACACAATTCTCAAAAACTTTACTTGATCTTTGAAATCAAAGAGTTGGAACCCGAAATACACTTCTTCAATGAAGTGTAGTACTGGAAAATACAAAGAAACCTATCATTCGGATGGAAAAAAACTTTTAAGATATACTTGAAAATATGATGAAGTAGAGATGATTCATTCAGCTGCAACCCACAAACACAGCTTGACTTACCTGGCCTACTTTGCAAAGAAAATGTCTTCACATTCTAGTTTTTGTTTGATCAATGCTGTTATAAGTCAGAATACGATCAATACAGTTTCTGTGTGTCTCTCCAAGGTGCAGTCCCACCTGGAGAATCCCACCAAGTACCACATCCAGCAGGCTCAGAGGCAGCAGGTGAGGCAGTATCTGTCCACCACCCTCGGTGGTAAAGCGGGCAGCCAGCAGTGCCCCAGCCAGCCCCCCGACCACAGCATGCCACCCGGGCCGGGCAGCAGCGCGCCCAATAGTCCCATGGCCCTGCTCACGCTGGGCTCCAACTGCGAGAAAGAGGTACGCCTGCCTCCTCGCCACCCCAGACATCTGGATCTCACGCCGCGACCACGACAGTCTGTGAATGTAATGTCTGCTTTTTTGTTGCACAGATGGATGATGTCATCGACGATATTATTAGCTTGGAGTCGAGTTACAACGATGACGTTCTGGGACTGATGGACCCGGGGCTCCAAATGAACAACCCGGTAATTCATCCACATGTTCTGCTGTGCTTATTAACTTTAATCCACTTCTTCCTCTGAAATCTGTCGTATAATTGAACTGTCTTAAACACTGCAGCTGCCTGTTTCTGGGAGTTTACTGGACGTGTACAGCAACCAAGGGCTTTCACTCCCAGGCCTCGGCATCAATGGCTCCTGTACACCCAACATCAAAAGGGAATTCACAGGTAAATGTCACAAACTGATCTGATTTAGAGACACATGCTGAGAAATGTTTTGTACATATTCCTGATAATTATTTCCACAATTCTGCACTATAGTTGATATAAATATGACGATGGTCTGATACCAACTTGAATTAAAAAAAACAACAACATATTCCTATGAGTATTTAGAATATTTGTGGACAAATGTCAATACTGTGTGCAATTTGGAAGTGCCCAGGATGCTATCAAGTTGACTATTTGCCAAATAATTACTCCAGCTCCTGGCATGAAGCAAGTACTGGACAAGCCTGGATCCTGTGGCCAGTATGAAAGCTATCAAAGGCCAGAGGGCTTTCCAGTAGGTAAGCAAAGACGAACAATGTTCACAATGTTTTCCTAAATCTGTATGCCAAGTATTTTGTGGATGACTAAATGGCACACAATATGAATCGACGGAGAAGCTAATACTTGATTTCGAATGTGCAAATAACCGCCCAAAAAACAATGTCTTGTATTCACATTTGTTTGTTGCTGTTTACTCCAGAGGCTGAGGTACGAGCTCTGGCTAAAGAAAGACAGAAGAAGGACAACCACAACTTAAGTGAGTCCAATCAAATATTGAAAGTCTGCATCTTTTATATCCAGTGATCGAAGCTTCCCCTCTGGTTAAACGTTATCATGTATTCATTCTGCACTGTTTTTATTTCAGTTGAAAGAAGACGACGGTTCAACATAAACGATCGCATCAAAGAGCTGGGAACCTTGATACCCAAGTCAAATGATCCGTAAGTGCTTGAGTCTTAACTGTTGAGTGATGAGTATCGTTTCCGTGCTTTCAGAGTTTGGTTAAAGTGTCAAAGGCCTCCTTGGCCCGGAGCGGAGCCGTAGAGAATGCTGTGCAGTTCTGGTCAGCTGGTCAGCTGACTCTCACTGTAGACCTTTGTCTCCTCTATACCCCAGAGACATGCGCTGGAATAAGGGCACCATTCTGAAGGCCTCTGTGGACTATATCAGGAAGCTGCAGCGGGAGCAGCAGAGGGCCAAAGAGCTGGAGTGCAGACAGAGGAAGCTGGAGCACGCAAACCGCCATCTGATGCTCCGTATACAGGTGGGCCGCCCTCAGGTTTTATCAAACGTTAAAGTCGCATGCAGGTGAAAGCAGAAATACATTCCGCTCCGAAAAGACAATAGTAATGTTTGTAAATTAGCAGTTTGCACCAGAGAGTGGCTTCTTTTACCTCAGTTAAAAAAAACAGCAGAGAATAAGTAATTATTTTATTAGATGGGCAAGATAGTGAATTGCAAATGGAAATATTGCATAGGATTCCTGCTAAAAATGTACACGTGCCCAAAAGCTGAAAGTGGTGCGTGACCCCCAAAAATTCGGATCAATAAAACCGTGCGTACGCACATCTGCACACACTTTTCTTTTATAGATCACAACTCAACCTGGAAGGTTGACAGTTCCTCAACACACCCACTTTCTGGTCAATGCAAAGTGCGTCGCAAATATTTTTGTATCTCAATCAGCCTGCATTTGACGCTAAATCCTGAAAGAAAAGATGAAAAAAAAAAGAATTTTACGGAGAGCGAAGTAGTCATGGCTGAGGTGGAGTTCAGGAAAATGATCTATTGTGGTGTCACAGTAGTGTCACTAATAAAAAAAAATTGTGATTGTGATTGTTACAAAGTTTGTCAAAATTGATAATCAATCAGTTCTATCCAGTGCTCTGTATCAGTTGAAGATGAAAGTTTGACATATGAACACTGTGCTGCTGATTCAGTAGTAATGTTCCAGTAAAGAAACATCTGTACCACTGCAGCTTGGCTGTTTATGATTACGTGGCTCAATAAGTCTGATATATGAAGATATTAAATGTATGAGATGAATCTGGTTCAATTCTCCACCTCACCATTAGCGCCGCCAGGTTCTCCGTCACCAAAATGTGCTGCTCAAGGTTCAAAGTTTATGTACCGGTACACACATTCTCCCGCAAAGTAAATTTTTTTACACCACAAACTGCAAGAGACGTGGCGTACGCATCTTTCAGGACCCATTTTGTGCATACGCAAGCTTTAGAGATGAGCCCCTGAGCTGGAAGGGCTCCCCCAGTGAATCCTGATGTTGGCCCATATCAATGATAACATTATAAAACATCTTTATCTGGATCACAGGACTAAAACCTTTTTGACCAAAACACCAAATAAAAAATTCTTTGGAGTCACAAATCATATTTAACCTTTAAATACAGCTCGCAGAGATATGTATGTTATATTATTATTATTATTATTATTATTATTATTAACCATTAGAAAGATACTTTATTTACCCTTTTTTTTTTTTTTTTTAAAGCTGTCTTACTTTCCTCCAGCCACATTTTGTAGGAACTTTTTGTTTTTTGTTCATTTCTCTCTAATGACCAAACATAATAAAATCTGATTAGTCCATCCATATTAAAATAAATTCTCCATTTGTATATATATATAAAAAAACAAACCCAACAACAATGCTTTTCTCTTCACCCATGAGCCCCCAGGCCACATGAGTGTCTAAGAAACCCCTGTGTGTGGGGGGGTCATCCTTCAACACACAAACCTTTGTATTAGAGAGTAATTTAACTGGCTATTTTTAATTGCTTTGAAACAATCACACATTACAACAATAAGATATCTCCATTACTAATGTTTAATTCAACCAATTTAAGCCTGCAGGTTTCATAGTGAACCCTGACGACAACGTCAACAAGTAGATATAATATGTTGAAATAATACGTCGAAGCGTAATTCTTACAATTGCTAAAGGAAATCCTGACATATGTTGAACGTATACAAATATATACCAGCTTCAATCTGCATCAGTGAAAGATGATTAGTTCCTTCCTGTCTTTATTTGATTTACTGTGAAGCGCTTAACTGTCACAATCATAAAGGCTAATGACGCCTCAGGTAGAACTGTGTCAATGTTAGCCTACGGAAAACAACTTCTTTAAATAAAGCACCTGGGAAATACCACCGACACTCGTGACATTAGTTGGGAAACACAGATACACTCAAAAGTAAATTTTAGAATTTGGACCTTTTCCAAGTTAATAGTGCAAGGACCCTGTTTTTACAAAAGATGATATTTAATGGTGACCCCATCTTAAAACCAGGGCCCAACAATTTGTTAATCCAAGGGGCCACATAAGAAACTTGGTACATTAAAAGATGAATTAAACAGTCTTCCTTATTTTTCTCAATATAATTCTTTATTTTTTTTAAAACAAGCTTTTTCTTTACTGGTTTTGAGATTTACATTGTTCCCCAAGGTATAAATTCAGCAAATAACCACTTTATTGTTCCCGTCTTTAAAAAAAACAACAACAAAATTTTTTTTTCTCCTACAGTTGTTTTTTCTTTACCACGAACCAACATTTTAGCCGCATCGCCATCTCAGTTAAGACAAGTGAAGCTCCACCTACAAACTGGATATATGTGCAGTGAATTAAAACAAATCTGCCTGTAATATAAAAGTAGATGTGCTCTGGATAAACACAGCTGTTGCAATACTGATCATGAACTTAATTGCAAAGTAGCAACATTTTAGGTCCGTTTAAACGACATCGTTTCTCGTGAAAACACACAGTTTCCATGTTTACACAGCAACATTTTGAAAAGGCTGTCTGTTTACACAGAGATGGCAAAATAACTGAAAACACTGTAGTTTGCAAGCCAGCCCACTAGTGGGTGCTGGTGCTGTTGTTTTTGTAATGAAACCACCCACACATGGATGCAGTGAACAATAACATTAAGCATGGTGAGTTCAAAGACACTTGTACGGCCAGACGAAGACGTTAGATTGCTATTCCATTTGACTCTCAACTATAAAAGTCAGGGGGGGAGATATGGACTGAGAGTCATGACAATCTGGAGGAAAACATTGTTGGGGTCGGAGCATCATTCACAAGTTGCATCTTGGGAGGCGTTTTCAAAGAGTTGCATTTTCCGTGGCACTGAGCCCCAGGTTTGTGTCATGTGAACAGGGCCTTATTGACAGCAGAGACCATTTACACCAAGATCATTTAGTGTGATTGTAATTTCTAATTCGCGTATTTTGTAAACTTGTGTCTTGATCCAGGAACTGGAGATCCAGGCTCGTGCTCACGGTCTCACAGTGGTGTCCTCCTCGTCTGTGTGCACAGCCGAGCTGATGGCCCGAGGCATCAAACAGGAGCCCGTCCTGGGCGACTGCCCCACAGATCTCTACCAGCACGGCTCTGGTTCTGACATGTCCCCTCCGACCACACTGGATCTCAACAACGGCACCATCACCTTCGACCAGATGCCCTCGGACAGCGGGGACACCGACCCCTACGGAAACTCCCGGACCTGTAAAATGAAGGACCTGGTGCGGGACAACTCGCTCCGGCCGCTGTCCCCGAGCAACCCCCTGCTGTCCTCCATGTCCCCGGACGTGTCCAGCAACAGCCATCACAGTTCCAGCTCCAGTATGGAGGACAAAGACCATAGCTGTTAGCCTGGTGCCAAGAGCCACACGGACTCTTTTCAGCCTTCAATGATCCGCCTGCATGAAAGATTCCAGTGCAGGATGAAGGAACTCAGAAGTTGTTTTTTGTCTCATGTGCCTATTTTTTTTTCTTACATTTTGTCGCTGAACTCTGTTCAGGTTTTGCTTGTAACTGTGATCCAGGATCTTCAGGTTCTGTGCTGACATCAACTCTGAATATGGTACATGGCCTTTAAAAAGCTGAATGTCTTTATTGAATCCTCAGATTTAAACATTTGAAGTTTTGTTTTTTAATTTAATTCTTTTTTTTTTCCCTTGTGTATTGATTTGTTCTTGACAGAAGCATATATGTAAAAATGTTGTCATAAAACGAGCAAAAAAGTTAAGAATGGTTTAAATATCCGACATTCCACTTCTAATTTTCATTTTATAATGTAATCGCTATTTTTAATTCTAGTGATTAGTTCTGAAGTCATTAAAGTCCTGTTATTTATTTCATCATATTTCACTCTTTATTAAATTCAAGAAAAGGAAAAAAAAGTTGTTATTCTTATTAAGTATTTTATTATCATCCTAATTTATTTATTTAGTTCATTTAATTGTACATCAACAGATGGCAGGTTCAAACAAAGAGATATTTTAGACATCATCTGATCTTGATTGTGATGAATGTAAAATACAAATTAATTAATAAAAAATGTGCTTTATACTGTTCATATCACTGATTTCACTGTTGATTTTTCCCCCCGAATTTGTAATAGTGCTTCGACAGCGATGTTTGGAGAAAACCCATGAGCTGAGGTAAAGTGGACACCGGAGGTGAAGATGTGTTATGCAGAGACGTTTGTCCGTACAAAGAATGGCACAAACACGTCTCGTTTACACTTTGTTTATAATTTTTTTCATTCTGTATGAACTTGCACCTCTATGCATTTTAAATATTTGGCAACATTGCAAAACACCTTTCAAAAACTCGATTGGGTTTACTATACCATGTGTATTCTTTGTTCTAATGCTCTTAAAAATGTACTTCAACCTGTTATCATTATGGAAAACGACCTACTAGTCCAATTATGAGATATTTTTTTTCTTGGGGAAAGGTCTGGAAAAAGTGGGTTCATCTTATATTTCAAACAATCTGATAAATAATTACAACCTAATAAGTATAATCACTAAAATTTGTATTTGTACAGAAAGTACTTTTTGCAAATAAAAATGGCGACTTCATATGAGGACAGTCAGGCTTTCATCCTGTCAGTTTAGGAAAAACTTACTGTCAAAAATCATTGTCCTCGTCTGAGTATGCAGGGTCTCATGGTGTTCAGGATAATGTTACACCCTGCATTGTGTCATCACAATACAAAAAGGCAGCCATACAAATGCATGAGTTGCAGTACAGATGCAAAAAAATCACAAGACAAATAGAAAATGCACGACCCAAATACAAAACTACAATGCAAATCCAAGAGTTTAAAGAATATCACAAAAGCCATGACATGGATGCAAACAATCCCTCTGCTGCAGTGCATTGCATGTTCATCCTGGTTGTGTGGGACATGGTTTGTAGATGTTGTACATTATATGTTTTACTTACAGATATTTATTGAAATAATATAACATATACACAATCCATGATGCTCCGATGCTGTCATGCTCAAGGTCTATTTATCCAGCTCAGAACCTGTTTACACAACATTTCAAGTGACAGCTTTGTGAAAAACTGCCTTGTATATTTCAAATAAGTTACCATTTTCTTTAGTTCTCCTCAGGGTTGTTTGTTTTGTTATGGCATGGGACTTTTTAGGGGCCGTCCACACCATGAAAAGTGTTCACCCCCCCGGGGTGTGGACAACAAAGATCATCTGTGGAAGAAAAGATGACGTAATCGCTCTCCCTCCCCAAGTTACAAAAGTTGACACTTCAGTGTAATCCCTGAAACTCCAGAGATCAGCGTTACAGGTTTGCCCAGTAGTTTGGTGTCTTGTTCTCAACGGCAACAATAAAAGAAAAGAAAAACCAGCATCTCAACATGCTTTCATTCAACCTACAGAAGCAAGATAAAGACCGAGATTAGTTCAGGAAATCAAGAAGAAAGAGCAGTTTTGTAACTATTCTCCTTAAAAGTGAGCACCAGGTTCAGCTGACTTCACAGGTGCGACGAAGACGGAGTCGGAGGATTTTTGAAAAGTTCCCCCTTCTGAGCTGTTTTTCAAAAAGTTCAATTTTCAGTGGCTCGAAGCACTGTTGTCACGTAAACGGACACCCAAAGCCAAATGGAAGTTTTGTGTTTTTACTTGCTATGTAAACAGGGCTTTAAAAGCTGAACAAGTTCTGCGGAGAATGTCACTCTGTTGTCACTGTTTGTCATGTTTCATGTTTATTCTGGTGTTTTTGTGCATGTCTCACTCCGTCTCTTGTTTCAGGCTGCTTGGCTTCCCCTCATGTCTGATTGCTGTTCCCTGCCCTGATGTCTCCCGCCTGTGCCTGAGTGTGATGAGCTGCACCTGGTGCTTTTAGGACATAAGGAACTTGTCTTGTGGGTTCGACTGTGTTTCTCCGTGAGAGCACCTGAGTGTAGTATGTCTGTGTTCCTCCCCTCTTGACCTGCAGCTTCCCTGTACCAAAGACTTTTTGCTACCTGACTTTTGGATTTTTGGACAAATAAGTCTTGTGTTAATTTAAGATTAAACAAGTTTTTCGTCCCACGGCTACTTTAGTAGCACTTATCGTGTCCGGGCTTTACCCTGAATAATATAGTGTAATTGCATGATTGATTTTCTTTCTAAAAGTATCATATGTAAATTTGTAATTTACAACTACAAAACTACAATACATTCCAACTGTTTCATACCATTTTTCTCTGGACTACATAATTGTGTTGGTCTTGGTAATTTACAATTCCCCCATGTAGCACATCTCATAAGTAAAATGTATTCTTACTATCATTATTACAAAATTTTGCTGATTTGCATTGCGAATTCAGTGTTGGGGAAAAAAAGACTATGATAACATCTTTAATGAAACATACATAATACATTTGACCATATAACATACACCCAACAATCAAAGGATGAATTAAAAGGTCTGGCCTAAACTAACCACATGGCAGTGGTCTGTATGAAACATTCCAGGGTTTTTTTTAATGAAACAGATACAGGAAAAGTTACATATTGCACATCAATAGTATAACATAACTTTCAGTCACTGCTTTGCTATTGAGAGCATTTACCAGTTTGACCTGCTGATGTGGTCTAGTTTACTTTAAAAGTTGTTTTGAAATAATTTCAACACACACACACACACACACACACACTCACACACACACACACACACACACACACACACACACACACACACACACACACACACACACACACACACACACACACACACACACACACACACACACACACACACACTCTATTTACACAGGTCTAATCCTGTTAAGGCTCAATAACAAATACAGCAATATTGCTTCCCCACATTTGACAATACAACAAAAATTATACTGTTAATTATAAGTATTGTGTCCTTGGTGTAAAAGTTATATTCCATAATACTATATAAACTTACCTAACATGTAAACCTGCAATGTTTTGGAGGAAAGTGCAGATCAGGAATCACAGCTACTGTCCAAAGACACGCTCAGCTCATCACACCAATGTTTAAACGCTCTGTGCAGGATCTCGTACGGTGTGGAGTTGAAAATTTCTAAAAGAAAACAGAAGTAAAGTGAAGACATTTAAAAAAAACTGTACTCTACAGAAGTTGAATTTTTTTTTATATTACTGAATATACTATTCAAAGAGTAGAAGATGTCTTACCTGCTTGGCCAAGACCAACTGGCAGAGGCATCCTGACCAGGCCTCCAGAGTGTTTCAGCCTGTCCTGCAGAGATTTCTGTATGAGCTCCAAAGTGCACTCCTCGTGCCACACCGGCAGCTCCAGCCCCACCATGCAGCTGATGATCCTCTGCTTCTCTTCTTCTGTCAGCAGACCGAGTTCACGGGAGACATAAACCATGTAGGACATGTCTATGTTTACCGCCTCGCCGTGCAGCAGAGATGGGAGAACTTTCTGCAAAGAAAAGGGGAAATGTGACACGTTGTTAGACGAGAGGGATCAAAAGGCGCTTTGCATTATTGCCGGTTCAGATCAGTTACCATCTCCAACGCTGGGCTGATGAGGTGGCCGAAGTCAACAAGTCTGTCGAGGTCGTCTTCCCAGAGGTTTGGCGCAAGCTCTTCCAGCATGGTCACGATGGCCGTGCGAGTGGCCTGTGTCGCAACCTTCACGCTGCTGTGCCCATAGATGGAGCCTTCAGCCTGGAATTTGGTGTCCAGCAGCATACAGCCGTGCTTCTCCAGAAGCTCGAAGAGCCCTCTGTGCTTCATCAAGGCCATCTGCACAGAGTTACAAAGCAAAGAGATTCAGGTGATGAAACATACAAGGTGTTTGATGAAGACGAGCACACTCCCACATTGAAGATACCTTCAACATCTCTGCCAGCCCGTTGGAGATCTGACGCCGCGGAACGCTCTGGATGAAGGACAGGTCGAGGAAGGCAGCGGCAGGTGGGATGTAGGCGCCCAGCTTGTTCTTGCAGTTTGCAAAGTTAACCCCCGTCTTCGCCCCGACGCTGGCATCGATGTAGGAGAGCAGCGTGGTGGGGACCCTGATGTAAGGCGTGCGCCGCCTGTAGAGGGATGCAGCCAGGCCCACTATGTCAAGACACACTCCTCCACCGATGGCGATGATGGGCTCAGTGCGGCGATCCAGGGAGAAGTTGTTGACTTCTTTAAGGATCTTCAGGGCAATTTCCATGGATTTGTTCTCCTCAGTGGTGGGTAAAGCCATGACCTTGAATATAACACTGTTGGCCTCTAAGTATTCAGTTAGCTTGGAACCGTAGATATTGTACACTTCCTGGTCAATGACCACAAAGCGCCTGATTGGCTTGTTGGATTTCTTAATGTCATCCAGCTGCTGTGGATCCGTGATGTGGCCCAGCAGGAGAGTGTCGTTGGAGGGGTCCAGCAGGCCTCGGGTCTCTGTGACCTTATATTTGAAGACGATGGGGCTGACCACTGTCCAGGTCATTCCCCTCTCCGTGACGCTCTCATAGCTGCAATACAAAACACATACACACATATTCAATAGAGATCTGCTGTATAAAAATCTTGGTTAATGTTTTTTGACTTGTCCTCACATCCTGAAAGAGGGTATTAAAGTGTATAGCAATGCTCTCATCTGCCTATTATGGAAGAATAAACAGTCCTCTTGCATTCATTTAGAGGAGGAGCTGAGGAGCTCTCTCAGTGGCAGACTGAGACACCCTCAGTGCAGGACGGAGCGCTACCGCAAGTCCTTCATCCCCACGGCTGTCAGACTGTACAACAGGACTGTAAAGTAACAGCAACAGTATGTGCAACAACCCTGCATCTATGACACTTTATCAGTGCCACTTTATCTAAGTCACCTTATCTATTCATCACTTAATTGACCACTTAGGACTGACCCTGCACTGCCAACACTGGTATTATTACTATTATTATTTTTTTCTTCTTACTATAGTATGTCTATCGTACTTATTCTACACTTTGCCCCCCCCCCCCCATCATAGTTTATTCTCGTTGTATCTCATCCTATTGTATATTTTACTTTAGAACTTATTATACTTTATTATAGGTTGTGATTTTTATCTTATTTTTTAGTCCTATTGATAGTCTTTGTATATAAGATACCTCTATTCTACTAACTGTTTGCACATTCCTTGTCTTTCCTTTCCTCATGAGTGTCCTTAAGGGCTGAATATACGAGTAAATTTCTCCACTGTGAGATTAATAAAGGCGTATCTTATCTTATCTCTTAACTGAAAATCACCCTCAAAAAGCCTCATAAGAGCTGCAGATTACATTGTAAATCTATATAAAAATCAGCTGTATAGTCAAGGATTTCTTTAACCATGATAATTAAGCTGTGAGTTTATAGCACAGGTCATAAATGCTGACCTAAATCTGTGGCCTAATCTCATTGGGGGACTCAAACAACAAGCAAACATCCAACAAAGTTACACAGTAACCTTCCAATGTCACAGAGATAAAAGGAAGAGGTCGTTGGGGACAGGCTCCTCGTGTCCTTGACATTGAGGAAAAGGTTTTATTGACTGTTCACAGGTCTCAAACCATATTTACTGAGAATAGAGCAATAATCTTGCTTATCTCTGAGCAGGAATGCACAAACCAAACTGGCTCAATCTGAATCAATAAAAACATTTCCTCAGTTTTAGAGAAACGTCTTCTAAAAGCCTGTCATGTGTCTTGGGAAGACGGAGCAGATTTGTGAGCTCCAATTCAACATTTAGTCATGGAAAAGAGAGACATTTAAAATCAAGCTGATCGTCTGTCATTATCAGCTGCGGTTTCATTAAATAGGATGCTGAAGTTTGCAGACACGCTGACAGTGAGGATCAACATTATTTTAAAAAGCTACTTTAAACTGACAAACATTGATATAGTTTTCTTAATTATCCAATGAATGAATTGTCCCAAGGAGTTTAAGGTAAATAATTATGTTACACATACCAAGTCCCAGCAGTACATACTGCTCAGCTCAATGCAATAAACTGATATCTATTCACTCAAGAATTTGGGAGAAGTGCAATTCAATTTCACATTCTGATGAACAGGATTTATTTAGTTTACAAGGTTTTGAGAATCAGAATCTATAAAAACACCAGTGAGTGCATCAATATTTAGTATGAATGAGTTCTTCCTTTGTGAATATTGGGTTTGTCCTTCAACCAGACTCATCCTGGACGCCTGTGTGTTTATGAAACCTGTCAAGCCACCAAAGCTTCTCCTCCAGGCGTGAAACCACAAGGTTGCCTCTTACTTTTCAACTATTCCATTATTTGATTTCCCTGAGGACAATTTCTAAGGGTGTTGAAACATGAAAGGCCTCAGGCCAAGGCTTGACTTCAGTGAAGACCCTTCACCTCTCACCTCCAGGTGTCAATTGTTTGTTACCTGAAAAACTGGTTGAAGTCTTTTCTTTTTTTTATCTAAGAAATATGTCACTTTGTTCAGCCACTGCAGCAGTAAGAGTTGCATTCATAGTGAATGAGGACATGTATATCAGTTCATTCGGGTTTACTTTTCACCAACATTGATGTATATGTCAATCTGAAATAGAAGCACCGAGCAGTTGAAGTAATTCGCTCGGAGGCCTCATGTTGGAAAAAAAAAACAAGGGCCATTATGTGCCTGACTGTCTGCAGAGCGCAAACAATGATGGGTGCTGAGCTTTGTTCAGATGAAAGGTCAAGGATGGCTACAATCGCAAAAGCTATCACAGTGACACTTGAGAACCTGGTTCAAACACAATTGCTTACAAAAGGATTATGTTTGCTTCAAATGGGATCTCAAATTTTTCTTTCAACTGCAAATCTCCTTTAAACTCCACATGAGAATAAAAGACACTGAAAAAAAAACCTCATGAAAACAATATAAGTCACGGAATGCAGATCTGCTGTAAGAAAACCAATTTTAAAGTATGTTATTGATGTTTTCTTTATTTTAATAGTACCTGTGTGTCACAGTAAACCAGCTTTATTTGTAATGTATGTGCATTCATTGTGCCTGGATCCAGTAGTGGATTTCAGGTTGTTCATTAAACACTTTGAGAAGCATGTGTTTTAAAAGTGCTGGTTATTACAGAAAACAAGCATTAGTGGATGACTGGAAGACCTCACACCAGTGGGTAAGTAGCAATGCTATACTCACACTTTTGCAGCCGAGACACAGTCGACTTTGCCTTTATTGATCTTCTTTCCCCCTTTGCATCTCCACGTACCCTTGACCCGGACTAGACTATACTCTGTTTCTTTGTCTGTGTTGTTCAATTGTTCAGTTTTGCCCATTCTTGCAATGATGGCTGGAGATTACAGGTGTGAAGGAAACTAATGAGAGCTTCAATAGACCTGCTGCCTGAGCAGGCCTTTAAGTAGCATATCGCATTTGACGGACGCCTCCCCCCCTGCACACAGGGTGGAGCATTCAGCTTCATCTGCTTTACATGTCATCACATGTGGACTTACACAAGTTTTGTGTAACTGTGTGGTTACACCAGTTTTGCGGGGTCTTGTTGCACCTTTACCTTAGTGTATTGCCATTATCTAACGGCGTGATATCCTATTGATTATATACAGTTATAGAACTAATTGGTTAACTGAGAAGTCTGTGGGATGATCGTTTATGAAGTTCATCAAAACCTTCATTTGCTAAAACTGAAACATTTTAATCTGATCTAATCAAATTGCTTAATTTGAAGAATTATTACTGTAGTTTGGTATATCTGCATGCAATTAAAATGTTTTACATTTGTTATTTCCATATTTATATATATATATATATATATATATTATATGTCCGGGGATCGGGTCGTCGAGGCCCATGCCGTCAACTGCCACCCAATCCACACTGCACCCGACCCCCATGGTAGCCTCTGTGGGTGGTGGGCTCACAGGAGGAAGAGGAGGAGGGGCCCGTGTGGTCCCTTCGGGCTGAGCCCGGCCAGGTCCCGTGGGCAAGGGCCCGGCCACCAGGCGCTCACATACGAGCCCCAACTCCCAACTGGCTCCAGGGTGGGGCCCTGGCTGCGCCTAACCAGGCGACATCTCTCAGATGGAGCGCAAGATTGACAGGCGGATCGGTACAGCGTCTGCAGTTATGTGGATGTTGTATCGGTCCGTCGTGGTGAAGGATGAGCTGAGCCAAAAGGCAAGGCGCTCGATTTACTGGTCAATCTTCATTCCTACCCTCACCTATGGTCATAAGCTATGGGTCATGACCACAAGAACAAGATCCTGGATACAAACAGCTGAAATTAGTTTCTCCTGTAGGGTGGCTGGGCTCTAGGGTGAGGAGCTCTGTCACCAGGGAGGGACTATGTCTCTCTACTGGCCTGAGAACACCTTGGGGTGCCACCAGAAGAGCTGGAGGAAGTGTCTGGGGTGATGGAGGCCTGGGCATCCCTCCTTAGACTGCTGCCTCTACGACTCGGCCCCGGATGAGCGGTAGATGATGGATGGATGGATATTTATTGTACGTACATGTCACGTGCACCAGGCTGTGGTTGGCGGTATGTTTCAATGTGTTTGATAGCTACACCACATTGCTTTCCATCAGAGCAGCACTGTCTTTTAACGAAGTGTTGAATTCTGGTTTGTTTACACTACATCCATGTTTTGTTAGCGTGTTGTCTCAACTACTTACGCTTGTCAGCGTGTAGATACTTTTTACAAACCTGACGATCATCGCCAGAGTACAAAATGTGATGACATTTATGCCTGGAGTAACCACATTCTCGTGGTTACATAAAGCTTGTGAATGAAACAAAGCATCAGGTTCATTCTGTCTCTGCTGTAAATTCCCCAAGGTGAACTATTTTTGCTTTAAGGGCAGATTAAACAAAGTTGTAATTTTTCATTTTTGAATGTTTAAAATGATCAGCCTAAAGGCCTTGGCAAGATAATCCCAGATTGAAACGAAGTGGGATGACACACTTGAGGTGTGCATTTACATGTATTCTTGCTTGCTTGTGAATGATTCCTCTGAACTCACTGACATGACGAAAAGCAACACCAAAGTGCAGGCATGTAATTACTTTCAGAGCTTTTCACGTGTTCTGGTTGACTCCAGGTGTTCAGAACCTGTCAAGCTGAGAATGCAGTTAACTAATCCATCAACACCTCGGACATTTTTACCCTGGGGGTGGTGTGTGTGTGTGTGTGTGAGTGTGTGTGTGTGTGTGTGGGGTGGGGGGTGGGGGTTAGATAATGAACACAAATCAAGGTCTGTTTTTAAAGATAATTCTGTCACATTGCACATGGTGGAAAACACATGGAGACTCTAAATAGCTCTTGATGGTTAACTGATATTTAACTTAATCTATTTTAGGAGATCATTCAGAAAATGATCACTATCATTAGAAACATGACTGTCAATGAGCCAGATTAGGTGTGACCATATATTATTTGGCCACGTAAACTAGCAGACTCATTGGCAGCGGTACAATTGAAATTATGCAAACTAATTTTCCCTATACAGTCTATTGCAAACACAATCTCAGTGGAGATTTATAAAGAAGAGATAATGTTTAACATCTTAGTTGAGTCTCTGTTAGAGACTGACATGAGATCCAACTGCAAAGTAACACTGGAGTAAGATTACGCAACATCTTAATGATCATATGTCAAATTTCTGTTCCTGGAAATGACGAGTTGGTTTCTTTCTAAGAACAATCCAGAAGACCTTCACACATATAGTATGGTAAATAATTGCATTTTGTACAACTCGTGGACCATGTAGCAGTTTTCTGTTTTGCTCTACAATATCGGAAACCACAACAGTTTTCCCAACATTTATCGTGTTTGGATTGAATTGAAAAATCTTGTGTTGAGAAACGATGGCAAGAATTTCAGCGGTCGCCAATTAGCGCTTCGCTTGACAACTTAATGTCTTCGCGCTTTCACTTGAAATTGCCCCCAACTGCACGTGTACCAACAAGCTGCAAAAGCGACAGAGGGCCAGTGTTTTTCCATCAAGCTCAGGTGAACGGAAGTGCAGTTACACAAACACCTTCTTTGGAGATTTTCCACCATCCACGGTCACAAGATGTGTAACAAACTCACTCGACTAAACCAGCCGACGCAGTAGTTTTACTTTCTCAATCTAAGTCGCTCGTGCTGTAGATGTAAGGTTGAGTAGGGTCTTTTTAGTCAAACTCTGCAGTTCATGTATTTCACTTTCTGAAAGCGGCTCCAGTGCTCTAAATTTTAATTGATAAAATGTGAATTTGTGAATTACCCTTGTTTTCAATTAAGTGGCTGATATTTCATAGTCCAATAATATTTTTAGTTCACTAGTTCTTGCAGCGCAATTGCACCTTGAGTGGGCTGGTAAAATATTACCATAACGTTTAAATTTAAACTTTCCTTTGTTGTGGCACAAAATATATGTGATGAAAATGTCTATATTTTTCAAAAGCTAAACAAGTACTACAGAAAAATACTACAATCTCAACACAAAGCACATTTTTAGGATACATTCTGGTGCAAAATACAGTGAAAATGTCTAAAAAAAACCCCATCTGCTATAACTGTTACATTATTATTATTATATTATTACATTATGATTATATTTTATTTTATCACTAACCATTGTAAAAAAATTTTAACAGAGATGCTTTTAATTAAAATAATGCATCAATAAGTGATTTAATCTTTCACATGCAACACTGAGTTTGAAAAAAAAAAATTGCTATGTAGAAAGTACCGGTAACTAATTTTTGTATTCTCTCAATTATTGAATGTTTGTAGTTTTGTTTTTTTACAGGGCTTATGTTGTTTAACAGATTTATGCAGACAAAAACCCGAATCGAAAAATATTTTAATCAGTTTTTTGGAAGTTCCCATTTTTGTCTTCAATGAGTGAAAAGGGAAGTCGTCTCCTAATTTGAATAATCAGACTTTGTCATGACGAGTTTCCTAAAATGCTCTTACAGTCAAAATGATGACAACCCAAGGCAGAAATGTACATCAAAATGAATTTTTTAAATCCATAATGATACGTGATGATTCAGATACACATTCTTTTATCAACTTGAATCTTGCTATTTTGGTCAACTATTTTTAGATTACATTCAGCTGCGTAACTGTTTTTTTACTGACAGACCACACGTACAGAATTAGGTTCCAGCTTTTGAAGCAATTTCCAGCTCATGTTTTAAGAATGACTAATATGCAGAGATGCCCAAGATTAGATAAGACTTTCCTCTGCTGTCACCAGAATGAAGCCACTCTGTACCATTTCATATTGGAGCCGCCCTAAACTTGTATCATTCTGGTCGGACATCTTCAAAACATTCTCCACTATCTTTTATGAACAAATACACTAGTCGGTTGCATCATTGGAGAGGTTTGTGGAATGTTTGCATTCACGGGAACACTGGGGAGTGCTTTACAACAACATGACATGCAGTTCTGATTCACTGGAAATGTATCCTAACACCTTCATGTCTTTTGATGCATCCCAAGTGTACATTGTTAAATTGTATGTTTATGCAAGTATGGGAGCTTACACTAATTTGTTACCAAATGGACCAAACCAGTAAAAACCACAGCACAATAATATATAATAGTTAATGCACCTTTGACTGAATTGAATAATTGCCTGGAATGTCTTTTGAACAATGCAAAAAGAAATCTTCTTTCCATAAATTATTCTTTTCAGATTTACTGTATATAAAATTGTTATTAATAACAGTTATCTTAAAGAAAACAGTAGTTTTCCTCATCATTATTACAATGTGCAAAAAATAAATCAGAGTACAACGGTATAAAATCGCATTATATTAAACCATGACAATGAAATAGTACACAAGCATGGCACATTTATGAAACATATAGAAATAAATGCCACATAATTTTACTACAAATATTTCAAAACAAATAGAATGCACATACCACATATCATGAAAACATTTGTTTTAATATAAATTACAGATTAATATTCCTAATTGACAAAAGTGTACTCCAAGTGCAAGTTGTTATGGTCTGCAGGTTTTATTGAAAACGTGATGGGGTGCTCAGTGATCCTGAAGATTGTCTTCGTGTTAAATTCAGAACGTGCTGCCTTGTTCCATTTTTCATAAGAGCTGCACTGAGCCACGTTCCATCATGTATCACAGGCTTTAAAGAAAAACCCGAAGTCCCTGATAAGCACCCTGAGGTTCTCCGACGAAGTGTTACGAGACGCTGTTCGATAACACGCGTGAGTTACTAAAAGCGCGAGCGTTCGTCACGTGCCTCGCCCGACGCTCGGCCACGCCCACTTTTGGCCCTCTTCTCCGCGGAGGCGACACGTTGTGTGATATAACTTCTCCATCTGGTCCCCGCAGCGGCTCTCCCTCCGTCCCGCAGAGCTCCCGGAGCCGCCACGCCCCTCAAGCATGTCCGCCGACAAAGGTAAGACCGAGGAGGGGGCGCCGGGGCTCTCAGCGGCCGCCGCTGAAGCGCGTCTGCCGGGGCGACCCCACCGCGTGTCCCCGCTGCCTCTACTCGAGGACACACACACACACACACACACACACACACACACACACACACACACACACACACACACACACACACACACACACACACACACACACACACACACACAGGTTTCATAGAGCGAATCGTGAGTTGCGTTTAGTCAAACTTTTAACCAATTGACCAGTTCAGCCCACATAATCCAGGTTCAGTTTAAACAGTCTGGGTGTATCTCAGGGTGGAGGTCTTAGAATTCTGCACCAGAGTCAAAGAAAAAGTCAAGTCAAAAGACTGTCAGTGTGTTAAAGGTTGACAGGGTTCCGCTTTAAGGTCTTTCAGGTCAACATGTTTATGGACTCAGTCCTGTTTTACAAGTTAACCATTCCTGGCCCAGTTTAAAATGTTGAAAATGCAGTATTCTGGATCTGCTTTTAACGAATCCAGGTGTGGTTTTAAGAATCTGGCTGTCTTAGGGTTAGTATGAGTGTTACAGAAATCTCGCTTTAGTCTCATAAAGAACGATGTGTAACTTTGCAGTCTAAGACAAACACCTGGATAATCATGCAAAGGTTGTGCTGTGACTTTGTCTCTTCTTGGAAGAATAATGTAATAAAATGATCTTAAACTTTTTCAAATTGCTCTCAGTCTGATTCCTGAAACCTCTCTGACATTTTTTTTACAGGGAAAATACTCCTGACAATTAGTTACTGTAAAGTAATGTAAAGTAGTCAGTCTACTTTAGAGTCGATGTGGATGAAACGAGAAAGAATGTGTTTGCCTCCAAGGTGTTCAAAAAGCCTTGGTTTGGTGAGACTGGGTGTTGGAGTTAAACATAGATCATAATAGATTATTGTTTGAACTTTCCAATAAAAAAAACACAACCAACTGTTTTTAAAATGAATGAAAAATAAGACCTGGTGTCTGACATATGGATAAGGGGTAAAGTCAACAATGACAAATCATTTAATTACTGTAATTATGGGTACTTTTACCAAGCAATTACTTTTACTCATACTTGAGTACAATTTAAACCATGTCCTTTACTCTGTTTTAAATCCCAAATTATTCATAACTTAGGCCACAATTTAGATGAATTATTACACGATTATTCTTTGAACGCGTCAAATCCCTATTTTTTTCATTTTTTTGGACATTGTCAAAAGAGAGTGGGAGAAAAGAAAAAGAGAAAAAAAATAGAAATAAACTCCAAATATTCCCGATGCTTTTTAATACAGTTGATCAAGGTCGACGCTGCTTAAAAGTTTAACAGTAGTTTTAACAAGCTTATCCACCACCGTGTAAAGATATTACACTGAAATTGTGTGACGATCCCTCCTCATCTCGCTCGACTCGCATAACTTAATAATTTATCTTTTCATGGTGAAATTTAAATGTGAGGAAAATTGAAAAAAAAAAATCTAAAAATCCTTGAGAAGCTGGTTGACCCCTGACCCCTGACATTTGGGTTACACCTCCCCCAATGAAGCTCGCTCATGCCCCCTAGTGGATGTTCATTCCAGTGTAGGAGCCACATGCTGCTCAGTTTCTTCTCCAATGGTTAAATAGTGACATAATAACCTTTTTCTTTTGTCAAAACCCAGCAATTAGTCATGTTTAATCCACTCACCGTCCTTCTCAGTCTGCCAGTCTTTACCAGCGAGTTGAGGACAGACTCATCAGTTCAATGAGAAAGTGTTTGTTTTGCTTGTCATTCCCTCAGTTCCCGACACGCCGGTGGAAATCGTAGCAGATCTGCTGACCAAAGCGAAGGACATCGCTGCCACGTGTGAGAATGTCCCCGAGGAGCTGTCGCGCTACCTGCAGAGGGCTCTGGACATCACCCGGGGGCTGGACGACTACCTGGAGGAGATGACCACGCAGGAGAGCGAGCCCCTGGCCGAGCTTTACAGGTGCGTCGCCGCGCTCTGCGAGCACTCCATAAAGCGCTCTCGTATTGTAACTTGGCCTTTGATTCGTAGGAAAACGATTTCTCATGACTGGGATCGAGTGCACAGAGACGGAAAGACCATGTTCAAGCTTCCAAAGGAGTGTATCACTGGACACGTGGAAGGTGTGTGTGTGTGTGGATCAGCAGTGTGGTGTCCACTGGGAGGCCGTGGTGACCGCTCCTGTGTGTGTGTGTGTGTGTTTCTGACAGGTCAGACGCTGAAGATGCTCGTCCACTTGAGTGGAGCCAAGCGCGTGCTGGAGATCGGCATGTTCACGGGCTACGGCGCCCTGTCCATGGCCGAGGGGCTTCCCGAGGACGGCCGCCTCGTGGCCTGCGAGCTGGAGCCGTACCTCAAAGAGTTCGCACAGCCCATTTTTGACAAGTCTCCACACGGCAAGAAGATTGTCGTCAGGACCGGGTCGGCCATGGACACCCTGGAGGTGAGTGGGAACGTGAGCCGTCAGAGCAGATCCTATTAATATCCTGCCTGTAAATTCATGGCAAAAAAAAAATAACTTGGGGAATTGCGTTGAGTAGATTTCTTTTTTTTTATTTGTAAAAAAACAAAAAAAACAACGTGTCTTGGAAATGCATCAATTGTTGCCGTGAGACTTTAAGACCCCGTTTTCACAACAATGTTTTCAGGTGACAAAAGAAAACCTGAAATCACTACTTTTTTCAATCCAAGATTGAACTTTTAGAAAATGCTTCATCTCCATGGAAACGGGGGGGGGGGGGGGGGGGCAACTTTTTGAGTGAATACTCTCCAGGACGTGGTAGTTTTATAGTTGAGTCACCTGCAATAACAATCCAACTTCGTTGTCTATCCACATGAATGTCTGTGTGCTCGATGTTGTTAATGTTTGCTGTGTATTGTTTTTTAAACTCTGCAGAAAAAACAACCAACAAGAACCAACTAGTGCCCCAACATGCTAGCTACATCATTTTCAGCGGTTCTGTGTTAAATGGACATTGTTTTGAAAAGATTGCTGTGGAACTGCAATATTTTTATGAAACCAAAATGCAAAAATGATGTGTTTCCACTTGGAATGTTGTTGTGTTAGTGGGGCCTGGATTTCTTCTTTAAATTTATTACGTCTGTAAGACAAAGAAACTCTAATGCACATTTTGGCAACAAGCAATATGAAGTGCTTCTATGTTATGTTGCTTTTTTTATTTGGTCCACTTGTGTGAATGTGTCATGGACGTTTCTCTGGGCCAACTTTAAAAACCAGCATTTACAGAACTCTAATTCCCGAAATACCAGTCAGATTACTTGATGTCAGATTTGTTACTTTCACTTGTAGCTGACGGATTTTTTTCATCTCTAATACCTTCCCGTCCTCTTCCAGGACCTGGCTGCCGCAGGCGAGCAGTTCGACATGGTCTTCATCGACGCCGACAAGACCAACTACATCAACTACTACAACTTCATCCTGGACAGCAACCTGCTGAGGCTGCGCGGGTTCTTGTGCGTGGATAACTCCCTGTACAAGGCCAAGGTTTACCTCAAAGACGCCGCCGACGACAACGGCCTTGCTCTCCGAGAGTTCAACCGGGCCATCGCCGCCGATCCGCGGGTGGAGCAGGTAGACCTCCGGCTCTCGGTCTGAGCAATATTCCTCTTTGTCTTTAGTTAACCAAGCCGCTCTTGTGTGAAAGGTGATCGTCCCTCTGCGAGACGGCATCAGTCTGATCCGCCGGGTGTCGCCGGCCTCCGAGTGCTCGAGCACAAAGGTGCATTCTGGAGAAACTCTGCGACGGACCAAGGCCGCGTGCCTTTCACTCATGTCTGCGCCAATGTTTTACTTCTTGATTCTTTCAGGGCAAAATAACAGACGATGAGGTTTTCCGTGGCGTGGGCGGCTGCTCCATCTTGGAACGGATGCGCCTCGACGGAAAGGCGGCCTACGTGACGGGCGCCGGTCAGGGGATCGGCCGAGCGTTCGCTCATGCTCTGGGCGAAGCCGGAGCCAAAGTGGCCGTGGTGGACGTGGATCAAGAGAAGGCTGAGCGGGTTGCCGAGGAGCTGCTCCTTAAAGGTAACAGGCACAAACAACTGCGTGTCCTGTTTTTTTTTGTGTTTTTTTTTTACATTTTGTACACTTTAGTTGGTAAAACTTTAAAAAAAACTGAACTTGACTTCACTCTCTTCTGCCCACTTTGCCCTTAGAAATGTCGCAACATGTCTCTTTTTGCAGTACTGTGAGTAATCTAAAGCGTTTTGGTCATTTAAATGTGTTTCTCAGTTTGTCCCTTGTGACCCAAATCAAGCAAAATGTTCAACAGACAAGCTGGGGGCAGTTTAAACCTGAAATTGTCACATAGGGCAGTGATTCCCGACCAATGGGGGGGTCCAACTCCCCCGAGGGGGAAGAACTGAAGAGTCATAGGATTCCCTTAGAAGTCTGCTTCACACTCAGAGTAAGATGCAGTGTGGGGTCAGAGGGAGCCACACTCCCCAATAGAAAACTCACTTCATGGACAAACTGAATAATGGTCAGATAAATGAAGCATGACAGACTTTAAGTACCTGGATTATCAGTTTTGATCATTTTTGACACAAAAACACATGTTTATATTTGCAGTAATATGTAACTTGAATACAAAATTTAATTCTAAAAAATGTGGTGTACTTGGCACGTGGAGCGACAAGTACTTTTGTTATTAATATTATATATTACTAATAGTTATAGCTATTGTAAATGACTTTTCCTAACCTGCCTGCAATATCTCTGTAGACCACCAGGGGGAACCACTGTCTCAGGTTTTAACTGACTCGATTTGAAAAGTTGCTAATTTTTAAAAATTTTCTTTTTATGTCATTAAGTGATGTTGAAGGATTCTGAAACTTTCACTTATTGCACATTTGTTGAATATTCAACTGCTTTGAATGAAAAATAAATCAAGTAAATCTAACAATTTGTTGGTTGGAAATGTAAAACGGAGTACAAACACTGTAGGAGGAAGTCTTCTTTCACACTCACCTGAAAACAGCCTCATCCTGGTTACATTCTGCAGAGTTTAGTTAAAATCACACCTGTTTTCTCAGTCGGTTCACATCAGTGGTCGTGTTTTGTAAGTAATTGTCCGGATGCGTTGTTATCATAAACTCCAGTGGATATCTTGCTGTGCACGTGTTCATATTGCATTACATTACAGCTCACGAGTTCATTTGATATGGAAGCGCCTATATACAACAAATCCTCCACACCAATGTGACACTATGTTATTTTAAAATTCATATAAACTTTTTCTTCTGCCTAAAATTACTTATTACAGCTATTCCAACTCTTTCTGTGCCATAATTTTATCATTAAACTGGTATAGTAACAACAGCAGATTGATCAGACGCTCAGTTCCTGTTTAGAAGCAGTTGCCGTGTTTGACCAGCAGGTGGCAGCATAATAAAAGCTAAAAAAGTCAAACCTTTATCTCTGAGCCAGTGATCCCGCCAAGATAGTCAACAAATTTAGAATTTCTTTCCATTAAAAGATGAGCTTTCCTGTTTTTATTTGTATATAAATGCAGTGAAATAGGATTAAATCTTATGTTAAATCACAGGCATCACTTCCGCCGCGATCAAGGCGGACGTCGGCAAACCCGACGACGTGCAGAGGATGATCGACGGCATCGTCTCCAAGTGGGGGGGTGTGGACATCGCCTGCAACAACGCCGGCGTCAACATGAACTCGGCCAGTGAAGACACCAGCCTGGAGGAGTGGGACCAAACCTTCAACGTCAACCTGAGGGGAACCTTCATGTGCTGCCAGGTGTGTGAGACGCACCGCAGCTGCACGCACAGAGGCAAAGAGCTGCACATTCCAATAAATACCGGCTCCAACAATTATTTATTTCTGCACATTTGCTCTCATGAGGACATTGGAATTACATTCAACTAGTAGACCAACAGATTATTTATAAAACAAGTAAGGAAATAAAATAAGGAAATAGAACATTATTTTTAATGCAGGAAAAAAATAAAACATTTAAAATTAAAGTGCTGGTCAGTTCTCATCCTGTGAATTTAGTACTTCGGTGATTTCACCTAAATAGTAATTTTGTAACCCGTTTATAGC
>NC_137653.1:22485463-22651883 GCF_963422515.1 Blennius ocellaris
AGGTTTATTTAAAGGATGAAGGCATTTTCTGAATGGTATTTTGGGGCCGTATCATCAGGTCTTGAGCGAGGATTAGTGCTGTTAGGCGTTTTGAGCTGTGTTTCCTGTCCTGATAAGTCGGATTTCACCTTCAATCTGCGTGTAAGCCCTGGGCTCTGCTCCTCCTCGCCTGCTCCTCTGAGGTCCTGGCCTCGCCTTATCCAGCCCGGCCCATCCCAGCCTTTACCTTGCTCCGCTATCTTGCCACACTCCCGCACAATCCCACTCTCAAGCCCTCCCCCTCCGCCCACCCCTCCTCGGCTCGCCACTGTCCCACCCTTTTTACATGTTATTTCTTCATCCAACTTTTCTACCCCGGCCCTGTGCTTTATTTCTCCTACGTGGGGATGCTCCAGCATTTTCTCCCCAGGACGGGGTCTCTGGCTCTCCGCAGCTGGCCGGCATTTATCATCCCGGCCTCACACTGAAGCCATTTGGCAGTCAGATCGGCGGGTGACGAGGTTAACTGCTAAAGTTGTATGTAACTTGGAGCCTTCCTCGCGATGATTAATCAACCAGCAGAAAATGAGCCCCTGTCCCGGCATCCCATGCAGTGTGCAGCATCTGTGATGGTCAAGGCAAACAAATGGCTCCCCGGCTTTGTTGCTGAGGACGGAGCATAACTGGACATCATAAGCAATTAATTTTACATGACTTCATCCACAGAGTCCTAAGCAGTTAATGGAGGAGCTTGTATGTAGATCCACAAGGAATCGCGTGATATTAAGCGGCTAAGCTCTTAGTCCTCTTTATAGGTACAGTCTGCTGTGTTTTCTGAGGTAGAATTATATAAAATAAGCTGATAAAAGAATAGGCAGTCAGGATTTTGTACTTGTATAGAGCTCGTTTGAGCATTTTTTTAAATGTATTTCTACACGATTGTATTGATTATATTCATAAATACCAATTGTGGCAGCTGCCATGCAAGGGAATTTAGAGTTCAGTGTCTTAAGCAGCTAATCGCAAGGTTCTCCTCTCACCCTGTGTACGTGTTGAAGTTTAAAAGCTAACCATCCAGCCAAAGGCCTTCATCTCGCTGCTCAGGGGTCACATGTGTGTCACCTTCCCCCTGTAGTGGCTCCATGAAGCTTCAACGAAGTGTTATATATTAGCGCTAGAGTTATTTACAGACCAAACTCTGACTCTTTGATAAAATGGACAAAAAAAGAGGCAAAATGACAAAAATGTCTAATAATTACACACATTTTTAAAGGAAAAACATCCCAAATGGCTAAAATTGCTGAAAAATGCAACATAAAGCAGAAATCTTCTGGACATGGCAAAGCTATACATTATGTGTTATTTTAATTTTAAAGGTAGTTGTGCCTCCAGATAAATTATACTTAATTTAAAAGTGACAAAAGTCTCTTTTGGTCCTAAAGTTTGCAAAGTTGTGATCGAGTCATTACGTGTCCAGACTTTTGTCAATAAAGATTTGACCCTGTGAAAGTTTCATATAAAATTGTTTTAAACGGTTCAAAATGTTCTCTGAATACCTGACTGCGCTTGAAGGCAAACTGTCATTCTCTCTGGGAAAAAGTGTTTGTTGTAGTAAAACATAGAGTGTAATGAGAGCATTAATCGACACGTCACATGCGGTTTGCAACACGGCCATGCAGTCAATATGAGATGTAAAAAAAATATTTAGAAATTAAAATCAATTAATTTAATATTTTGGGTGCACAGGGATGCAGGCCAAATAAGACAGACACACCTGATCGAGTTCATCCTCAGTCACATTGACATTCAAGGCCTGTTTACATGCCGTTCTAATGACAACTAAAACTTTTTAGCATCTTTGGTGTCTGTTTGTGGTTGAAATCACTGAAAACGAGAGTTTTTGAGAACGCCTTCCAAGGTGCAATTTTTCGAAAACGCTCAAGTGTCTTTTCTGAAACGTGCACGAATAGATAGACAATAACAACAGTGTTTACCTCCAGACCATCATGACTCCCAGTCCATATTCTCCTGGGACTTGATTGTTTTATGGTCGAGTCACCTGGAATGACGATTCAACTTGGTCGTCTGTCCATATGAATGTCTGTCTCCCTGTCATTGTTAATGATTACAGTGTAGTGTTCTTGTGTGATTTCATTAAAACAAAAAAAAAGAAGACCAACAGCACCCTCTGGCGACCCTACATGAAAACTACATTGTTTTCCGCGTTTCTGCTGTTTCCGTGCAAACAAATACCGTTTTCAAAACGGTGTCGTGTAAACGGGACCTGACTAGCAAACAAAACACAGACTGGCGAAAAGAAAATGACCAAAGAGTACTGCAGAGACTCTACGGCCACCTAATGGACAAAGGTGGAACTGTGGTTTCTAAAAACTATGTTAAAAGCAATAATTCTGACGTATCGTTGTTTCCTTTTCTTCGTAGTTCCTCATCCTCAGAAGCAGCTTTCCTACAACGCCTCCAAAGCCGGAGTGGTCAAGCTGACTCAGACGCTGGGCACCGAGTGGATCGACAGAGGCGTGCGAGTCAACTGCATCTCGCCGTGAGTGCGGACTCTTTTCCACTTCTCTCTCCAAAACGCAGTCCTGCTGGCCGTGCTACTAAAGGAGCTGGTGATTAGCGTGTTTGCTTTCATTGTGGAGGGCCCCATTTGAGAAACGATGCACTAATTTAAGTCCTCAAACAATGCATCAGTGCTTAATTAGATGACGTCTTGAGGGATGAATCAACCAAACACTTGCTCTAATTGTTCCGTTCAATTAGGGAATCAAATTTGCAACCTCACTGCGAGTGTTGGTGCAACAAAAGCGCCTTGTTTGTGTCTATTTGTCTGTGAAGCCGAGCGCTGGGAAGAAAAGAGGAGAAAGGCTTTGTGTGTGATGGAGGGTTTTGCTGTGTTAAGTGGAGCATCCCTCAGCCAGCCATCCCTGAGTAAAATCCGTGCAGTGGCGCCGGGCGAGCCGGGCCCAGTCACTGCCCCAGAACAAAGCCCTCACACAGAGAGACACGCACCGCGCTCCGCTTTATTTATCGGCAGCTTGTTTGCTAATTTTAATTTGCAAAGAAGCAATTCTCTGTCTCTCGCTCTCTGTCTCTCTCTGTCTCTCTCTCTCTCTCCTGCGCTAACCGGGCGTCTCAATGGGCCGCTGATTTCTTTGAAGTGACAGTCGGTAAATATGCATTAAAAAAAAAAAAAGAGGGGGGGGACACAATTAGTGCTCGTGAGGTTGACTGGAGCCTGATTCCATTGGCAACTTTAGCCGCAGCGGTGATAAGCTGCATTATCTAGAAAATTGGCTGAGGGAAAACAGTACCTCTGATTGCCAGGAAAGGTTCCAGATAACAGGGCAGCTGAAGAGAAATATAATTGAGGTGGAATACGTTAACCAAGGTGTCACACGCTCCTTGGAAGTGCTAATTTAGCCAAATGTTGGGATTCCATATCAAGGCGGCGGGACGCGGCGGACAGTGATTCGGGGCTCATCGGCGTTTAGTCGCTGTCAGGCGGATCGTGTGAGGAGTCAGAAGTCGTGTTGACGTGTTTATTCCAGTGTGATGGCTCCACCTAAATACACGCCGGGCTTCAAAAGAGCACGTTACAGTCGACGTGAAGAAGTGGAATGAGGAGTTAACCGAAGGCTACGAGCGAAAAGGATGCCAGACGTCCCCTCGCACCCGCGGGCTCTTCCTGAGAAGTCCCACAGTAAATATCATCAGAGGTTCCACGCCGTGCCCTTTCTTCAAAGGATAATTGGGTTTATTTTTGTCACCAAAGAGGTGTCTCTGAAACAAGGCTGTCACTCCTGGCTCTGAACTGTGATGCCGTCTTGATTCCATTGTGGGTTTTTTCTCTCTCTCTCTCTCTCTCTCTCTCTCTCTCTCTCTCTCTCTCTCTCTCTCTCTTTGCAGGGGGATTGTTGACACCCCTCTCATCCACTCGGAGAGTCTGAGGCCTCTGGTGCAGCGCTGGCTGTCAGATATCCCTGCTGGTAGACTGGCTCAAGTGACAGACCTGCAAGCCGCAGTGGTCTACTTGGCATCTGACGCCTCCGACTACATGACAGGGCATAACTTAGTCATAGAGGGTGGGCAAAGTCTGTGGTAGGAGGGAGATGAAGAGATAAGAAACTTCTCCTTCACTCTCCGGGGAGTAGTCTTTTGACACATTCATAGTGGGATTAAATGTTAATTTTTGGTCTTTATTAGTGAGATGAGTTGTGGATGACTTCAATGTATCTTGTTGAGTTTTTTTTTTTACCCTGTGACACATTTTATTGCATGAAAGATGGTGGAAGAAAAACGTACTGTACTTTTAAAAGCTGTTTCTTTAATGATTATTGTGTTTGTTACACTCTGAATGCTAGTAAAATAAACAACTGTGAAGTGTCCTTAAAGGTGCAGTGTGTTAGTTTCATGCAGTGACGCATCTGTGCTGTGGGGGGCAGTAGTGAGTCACTGTAGCCTCCAGTGTGTCCTCGCTGAGGCAACTTTAGATGTTGACTGGTAGAAGTTATTCAGACACTGTCATGTTTACAATCAGATCTTAGTCTCTACATCAGCCACATCATATTATGGTGTTTTTATGATAAGAGATAATACTGAAATATAAAACTCGGCAATCTCTTAGGAGTTGCTGAAGTGCTGCTCTCCTGATCCATTACTTTGCTTCTTTTTTCAACTGACGATTTCAAATTACTTCATTTTCTGAGTAATGTGTTTGGTCATTTTGCTTTATTTTTCTGTTTTTTCATACAAACGTAACTAGAATTCTCATTTTGCAGTTTGTATGCATCAGTGTTTCTCTGTTCATTCAATACTGTGAAAAGACAAAACACGAAGAAATGATCAAGTGATTTCAGACATTTGTAGCTTCACACATTTACCTTCATTCAGTTGTGCTGTTGTGAAGATGTCATATCGATGCATCAATGAACTGATGGCTGAAGTAGTTTTTTTTTTACCAAAATGTGTTTTGGAGCGACTCACTACACCACCTTGCGATAAAAAGTGGGATTGCAATAATGGACAGGCCGGGGCAAGGAGGTTAGTTTGCTAACTTTTTTGTGTAAATGACTGCAGCAATATTTGGATTGAGATTATTGAACTTAATGTTTGTTCTCTTTCGGTTTGTAATCATCGGCTAATTTTCCGTGTGATAAGTTCCAGTTCTTGCTTATTGAACCCGTTATCATCAGTGAAATGTTCTGAAGTCTGTGGTCGAAGAGAATAAAGGTTGTGTGTGACTGAGGTGTGTGTGAAACGTGTATAAATTCACTACTTTTACACCAGGATGGAAGCAGTTTCCGGCACTTCGCACGCCAAGTCCCTCTGGCCTCAGCCTCCCAGTCTTCCCAAATGATCCCCCCCCACCACTACCCCCCCCCCCCCCCCCTACAAGTGGTGCTTGTGAGCAGCATCTTAATTGCTCTATTAACTGTTTGTGTGCTGAAAAACAATACTTAAAGGCGAGGTCAGCCGAGGATGTGACCCCAGCCGCTGCAATTATATGAAAAGTAGTGGCCAATTAGCGCTCTCAGCAATGTGACACTGTTGGTGTTTATGTGAGCAACTTCAAGTTCTCACTGTTAGTGACCGATCTCTGATTTACATAATTGGGGGATTGGTCATTAATGGGAATGGCGTGTGAGAGGATCCCATTAAGATATGGAGTGAGATCTGATCATCTCCTGCTCCGCGCTATTTATCTCCGGCTGCATTGGCACATTGGCAATTATTGGGATTCTTATCCTCGCATTTTCTGGTGAAATCCCAAACTTCGGTGACGTGTTTGGAGGTGAGACTTTGCAGGGGTCGGTTCACGAGAGGGCGAGTTCAGCAAGTTGTTTCGCTGCGTTGCCACTGAGGGGCAGCATGAAGACAGGCAACTGCAGCACTGACACAAGGACACAAAGTTACAACAAGAGGTTATCACATTATTTGCTGTCCTCTAAAAAGGTAATAACAGCGAGCAGCTGCATGTTATGTGAGCCGATTCTCAGAATGTAAGAACACCTCTTCAATTGCAGTGTGCAAACAACTCGGCACGAGAGCGGACGGAGAGCTGAATAAATATATTTTCAATTAATCGGGGCTTGATAGTGGACAGTTACATTTCAGATGCATTAAAATGTAATTATGTCCAGTTCCTGCGCTGCGATGTGAATACATAAAGTACATGGACACAGAATTGTAATTTTATTAACATAAATTTGCATATCTTGTAAACAGGCTTTCATTTGATATCCATATTTATTTTATGCAGATGTAAGTGGTGAATTTTGACACTTAGAGGAGTCACTATCTTGCTTATGTCCCACTCGAAAGGGCTCAGAATAGTTGCATTTTTTTTCTACTTCAAGTTCTTTTTTTCAGGCATCATTTTATGTCTAAACTGTTGTTTTGCACCGCATTACTCTCCTCTGAAGCCCTCTCCGAGAGGCCTTGTTTTCCTTCACAATTGCTGCTCAAAAGAGCCAAATCCATAATTTGAGCCAGGGCAACACACACACACACACATACACACGGTCCCTGCTTCATGAGGTGATCTTGAATCCATTATTTATGACCTCCTTTTGGTACCATTACACCGAAGAGTGGGACCCTGTTGTCGCGTCGCGCTGTTGTGCTAAACAGTTCTCCAGCAGGGGGGGAAAAAAAAAAGCCACTCGCGGCCTCACACTTCAAACCAGCTTTGATTAATGCTCCGCTCTGTCACGGCATGCAACGTTTTACAGCGGCGGGCGTTCAGAGGGGGACCCGGGTCGATGCTGAACAACAGCACCTCGCAGGACGTGTTGCAGCGAGGACCCCGGGGTTTATGGATGACATATTAACATTTGACAATATCAATACACTTTTATTGATGGATTATGGCGTCCTGTTACGCTCCCACTCAGTGGAGTGTTGAAAGATGAAATGTTACCCCCTTTATAAATTGAGCTGAGCCCCCTGACGCCATTGTCAGAGGTGGGACTGTGCAACAGCAAAAAGAAAACGTCAACATTTATCTTCTGTTGTTCGTGGTGGTGAACTTCAAGGTGAATGAACCAAGACGCCTTAATTTGACTAATTACATGACCGAAACTGTCCAAAAACCTTGTTCCACTACAAAATGGCTTTTGAGAAGAAACTGAATAGGCAACGTAGAATGGTTTCCCGCCTTTTCGCCATGCTAGTAGTTAGCCAAAGTTAGCCTCGAAAAGCACAACTTCAAATCATTGTTTTACATTTGTTTTCCTGAAATAGAGCTAAACTTGCTCTGTCACCCATGAAACATTTATGTAAAATCCTCATCAGGAATGTACCGAAACACATTTACTAAACATTGAGATAAGAAGCTTTTTTTCCCCTCTCTATTTCGATTTAAAGATGGGATTTTTGACTCATCACTTTATTTGACATCATAAGAAAGCGCTGATGAAAGTCGGTGTTTTCTTAAAGCTTCTTACAAGTTTTACTTTATTCAAATAGATAATTAAGCTAATATTTAATCAATAATAAAAGATTAGGGGGAAAAAAATCTAATGTCTATTTTTTGTGTTATCTGATAAATACCTGCTGTATCTGTAGAATAACACTGACGCGTTGATAATTCACCATATATAAAAGTTGTTTACAATATATTCCAATCACAATACTGAAACCAATTTTACTTTGAGTTTCTTTGTTCGCTTGTGTAGCTACTAATGCTGTCAAAAATAACCTGTTAATTTAATTAATTGATTTTAAATATTTAACTTGTTAAAAAATTAAACGTAATTAACCCAGATTTGTTTACTTCAGGGTTTTTTTTTTGTTTTTACTCATTTACCAGAGCAGCAGCATTATTTCCATGGTTTTCCCTGAATAAATATCCATTACAGGCTTCAGTATTCATGGGAAAAACAATATGATTAATTGGAATTAATTACAGAAAATGTTGCCATTAATTAGTTAATTTTCTTTAACCCATTGACAGCACTAGTAGCTACAGAGTTTGTGAACATTTTCTGAAGTTAATCCAGCAGTTAATTCTCGAATTATGGAGTAACAATAGGATAAATGTGGGGGTCTGGGTGATGACTTTTACTGCTGGATTCTATCCATTCTGATAGAAAGACAGAATGAGAACATTGGCGGTTTCATTTAGATTCAAATCTTGAAATATGGTTAAATAAGTATTATAATCAGAACAGTTGCAGACCCTTTTGCACAACAAAGTTTTAAGTGGAAATGTGTTGTTTTTGCACTTTTTTTTCAGAAAACATTTGCATTTGACAGCAACATTTTTGAAACGATGTCCATTTACATGAAAATGATAGAAACGCTGAGAACTATGTAGTTTTCATGTTGGGTGCTGTTTGTTTTTGTAAATCACACACACACACACACACACACACATGCAGACGCAATACTCTATAATCATCAACAATGGCGAGTACGTGAACATTTAAATGGACAGATGACAAAGTTTGATTGCTACTCCGGGTGACTGTAAACTATAAAACTACTAAGTTCCAGGAGAATATGGACTGGGAGTGATGCCACTCTGGAGGCAAATGTTATTATTGTCTATCTACCCGCGCATGTGTAAAAGAACCGTTAAACGCGCCAGAAGTGTGCGTTTCAGAAAAGTTCTGCTTTCTTTGTTTTCACTGTATCGTGTTTCTTGTCATTTTCAAAAAAGTGCACCTTTGGAGCTGTTTTCAAACACTTGTGTTTTCAGTGGCTCCAAGCACCATTGTCGTATAAACAACGACCCCCCCCACACACACACACACACACACACACACACACATTAGGACCCAGTCAGAGAACATGCCACACTCAGCCACACTCACGTTTAGCATACCCGAATTGCCCTCACACCTGTCAGCAAAGCACCGATACATCTCTCAAACTGAGACAATCTATTCATGAACAAACAAATTCAAAGCTTACATCTGTTTAATTAAGTTAACTTTCCAGCACAACGGCGACTATTAAGGGCTGTTTCATTTGGATCACGAGGGGTTGCATCAAGTTTGATTAGCCCTTTGTGTTCTCCTGTGATTGCCTGTGTGTGTGTGTGTGTGTGTGTGTGTGTGTGTGTGTGTGTGTGTGTGTGTGTGTGTGTGTGTGTGTGTGTGTGTGTGTGTGTGTGTGTGTGTGTGTGTGTGTGTGTGTGTGTGTGTGTGTGTGTGTGTGTGTGTGTGTGTGTGTGTGTGTGTGTGTGTGTGTGAGTGTGTGTGTTGCACTCGACTCGACTCGCTGAAGGCACTGGATCATTGTCGGCTCATGTGTTATTCATTGAAAAGCTGTTTTGCTGTTTGCTCTCTGCGTGCTACCTGCCGACGACACATGGGGTCACTTTAACTGGCTGCGCTGCGTTCTCGGAAGGATTGCCAATAAATGAAAGTGCGCATCATTATTATATCGTATTTCATTTGAGCGGGTGCGAGATGCACAATCAGGATTTCTTCAGAAGCGTTTAACCGAAATTTTGTTTCATACATATATATTCTCTTGCCGTCGGATCAAAGCGTACCTGTTGTGTTTTTGTCTCGTTATTTACCATGACTTGCATTAAGATGAGTTCAGAATTCTTGTGTAGCATCGTATTTTTTTATTCCTTCCCTTTTTAGAGCTGGTTTTAACACATTTGCCCAACATAATTACACAGGGGTTTTTTTTTTTGGTTTTTTTTTAAAAGAGAAGCCTCCAATGACATCTCAAGAGGTGTCTAAAAACAATCCAAATGTCCACATCCTGTCTCCACATCGTAAATATACCAGGCTTTTATTCAACATTAATACCGAGCTGGGGAAACATTGCACTCCGAGTTCTCTAATTACAATGCAGCTAATGTATTATTTCCTCCCCATGTGGGATTACTTTCATCTTTCCCATTAAGATGCACATTTTGTTTGGATACTCAAATTACAAACCCCATATTAAATCTGACTGTGCAAAAGGCATTGATCATAGCCCCGATAGCTGCACTCCAACTTTGATTTAATTTGCAGTTCCATTAATATCTATGAGACGTCCGATTGTCGTCTTGGGCATATTGATGGTATTGTAAGCCCTGCCTTCATATAATGTTCCCCAGCGGCAATGAGGAAATGTTACAGAGAATTAGGCCGAGAAGCAGGCTCAGTGGAACTGGCACTGCAGTCGGAAATTCATTATTCTAATAAATAGAGGGGAGAAAAAAAGAAGAAGGAAAAAAAAAAAGCAAGACTCTTAAGAGAAATTTCTCTCTCCCGCTCTCCTCTTGCCACAAAAACACACACAAAAACTGGTTTCAGCTTGAGAGTACAGAACTGGAACTTAGGTGGCTCTCATTATTGCTGCCCAAGGGTCTTCCTCGGACCCCGAGAAGTCTTTAAAATGTTCCTGATGATTCAATAGCAAAGCAGTCACTTACTGGCTGTCCATCACATGGCTTTATGTCCTCACACTGAGCTGTTCATATATATATATATATATATATATATATATATATAGCATCTCTTTGGGTATTGGGCCAAATCTCATTAAAATCTTCACATCACTGCTGTGTGAATGAAATGAGGAACCATTTGAAGAGAACACAATGCAACTTCTAGCACCAGACCGGCCTAGATGACTGTCAGGCCGTGCTGATTTCTTATGTTGATTAATGAAGTGCCAACTGAGTATATGTACTGTTCCCTTCCTTTGTTGGAGCCTTGACACGCTGTTTTCTGTAGGGAAAACACCACTGGAGCCAGGAGACGTGAGTTATGCTGTAATTAATGCAATCATGAAGATGAAAATAGCTGTTGTTGCGGGTGGAAAAACGACAATGAAGGGCGTGTGAACCAGGACGGAGGAAGATTCGTCGTTGGGTGGCTGCGTCCGTCGTCCTCTGAGGCTCCCTGGCGCGTTTTTCACCGGGCAGCATCTCAGAAACAAATATGTTTTATTGCATCCCTCACAGGCTTTTTCAAAGGAAGGTATGATTTCCCTTTTTGTTTTCAAAAAAAAAAAAAAGAGAGATGGTGGGGGTCTTTGCTTCTCTTACGATTCTGCCAGAGTGATTCATTTGCAGGTCATTAAAAAACTCGTCTTTTGAAAGCGTTGGGCTGCTCAGGTGGCGAAGCCTGTGCAGGGGGAGACAAGTCGTAAATAAAGGCAGCTACATTTCAAATGCCATAAATAGGGGACACCTAAGGACCTTGCATGATTGCAGACATCTAATCATTTAATTTATGCGTGTCTAAAGGAGCCCTCATTAACATTCAAGTAGCACTCGTGTGTCTAGCGGGGATCACTGCGAAGGCTGCATCACTCTGGGATGGAGAGGCTCTGTTTGGGCAGCGCAGCATGGCCGCCCGCTCGGCAAGCACCTTCCCGCCTGCCTCCCCTCAATGTCACGAGAGACACAGCATGCAACTCTCGTAACTTACACTGTGTGATTTGTGATCCAGTGATTGTGTTGCTGTTAATGTGGAGAACCTTTGACAAAGTGAAAGTCATATTCTGTAGGTCACGGCGCTTGCATGGAGTCTGCCACTTCCGATGGTGTTGCAGCAAATCATTTAACCTTTTTTTTTTTCTTTTTTCCTCTCACGGCAGCCTCGGCAGACAAAAAAAAAAAAGGTACATTTCGGCCGGTGTTTGCCCGCAATCATCAGCGGCCTTTTGATGAAGACGACTGAAGCATGTGATGTTTATTTTCGAAGACTGTCTGAAGTCTTTGTTAGCACTTGCGATACGGTAACACACCTCAGTGTCTGCGCAGCAGATGCATGCATGACAGAAACTCAATAATAATTGGCGTGGATTGCTCCTGACACGTGCGGGTTGCTGACAGCTGCTTTGTTCTATGGTCAGATTTCATATTTAACACATCAAAGAGTTGGGATACTTCACACTCTGCGGAGGACTGATAGCAAGTCTGACACTTTGCAGTTAAAGAGGAACGGGCTGGTCTCTCCATGCAGGAGAATAAAGTCAAGTTGCATTCTGTGTTGCTTTTTTCACTTTTCCTCCAAATAAATGAAGTTACACTTTTCATGCTCTTTCTTTTTTTCTTTTCTTTTTCTTTTTTTTTTAATGAGAAAAAACATCAGAGAGGTGTGAAGTGTCATGTTTACAGTGATAATGAAAGAATTACTGGCAGGAAATTCCGGCGAAATGAAAGTGTATTTACGAAATGTCCTTTGCGTGAAATAATCTCTTATCCTCTGGATTTAATCTGCGTCGTGAGAATGTCTTTGCACCCTTGAATCACTTCCTACAGATAGATCAGTCCAAGCATAGCAACCGTAACCAGGTACGAACTCACGTCCAGCCTCCTTCACACTGGATTTTGTAACCTGAATGCAATCCCTCATTTAGCCTTTCTTTCATCCCCTGCTAAAACAACCCAACCCAGAGCAGCATGATTTGCCTGCTGGTCTGATTTTTCGACTGATCTGCTCTGTGCCGTCTCTACAGGAGCAAAACCAGAGGTATAATTGACTTTATTTGTCAACAGGATAACTCAAAAACCTGTTGATGGATTTTGATCAGATTTTGGCAGACTAACAGATAACATGCAAAGGAAGTACTTATTTAATTTTGAGGCAGATCTGAATAATATTCTGGGAACTCGATCCATAATGAAGTACCAAGCTCTGTTAATATATAATACGATCCTGACATGTACAGATGCACCATGAGAAGTAAAGGAAGATGCCAAAGACTAGTGAAAGGGCTTTTTTTTTCTTTTTCTGAATTATTATTAATTTTTTTGTTTTTTTTGTTTACAACATTAACAATGGCGAGGACACGGACATTCGTATGGACACATGATGAAGTTGGATTGCTATTACATGTGAATCTCAACTATAAAACCACCAAGTCCCAGGAGAATATGGACTGCGAGTCATAACACTCTGGAGGCTGCTATTGTTGTCATTATCCAAATACTCATGCATGTGCAGAGGAATTATTTACTCCAGCTGTAGCGTGCAGGCGCGTAGCAGCATTTCCACCATCTCTACACAGACTGAGCGTTTCCAGAAAGTTGCGTTTTGCGCTTTCACTTGAAAACATTGTCACATAAACGAGGCCTGCAGCGTTCAACACTTCTGTCAGAAACTTAATGACTTCGGCTTCCCTGGTAAAGCCGAAGGCTGATTTGTTGATTGCATCTCTGGTAGTAAACCATGTGTGCAACATAATGGTCTCTCAAACACCTATTTAGACAGTTTTCAAGGTGTGCCTCAAGGATCAGTTTCAGGACCAACTCTTTTCACCATGTTAACAATGCAGGTCAGATTGTTACAGATTCGCTATTACATTTCTATGCTGATGACACAGTTGTATATTCCCACGCTCACAGCACCGCTCTGGCTGCAGTCCTCAGACGGTATTATTTGGTCTCAGCTGTCCCATCTCAGACTTGTACTTATTGTGGATACAGCAGGATCTAAAGATGACCAGCTTGATCCTGCTCGAGGAATGTAAGCTCCTTCTGAAGGGTTTGGAGAAAGCCTCTCTGGTTTGTTCCTGTTTTTATAGAGCCAATTGGATCAGTGCTATTTTACCCTATTTCATGTCTGTATTGTAGATATTGTTAGATCAGTGTGTTTGTGACTAAATGTTGTCTTCTGTCCAAATCATGTCTCTTTCAAATAAGACTGCATGTCTCAGTGTGACGACCTGCATAATTGAAGGCTGATAATATGATCATACAACACACAGCAGTGAGGGGAGATTGTCCTGTCAGGAGGAAGTATGAACTCTCTGAGCCTTCTTGTTTTGAGAAATATGAGAAAATGTGTTTGAGGATAATGTACATAAGATTTGTTTTTTTTAAAATATTTAAATCTAAATACTTCTTTTTTTTAATAGACAATAGTCATATTTTAGTACAGAACTTGAAAAGGGCAAATAGTGATCTGTAAGTTTGTAAGAGAAAATGCCAAACACATCAGATACAATAATCCTAAACAGACTCTCATTGACTGATTAGGAGACATTTTACCATTGATTTTCACCAAGATCCTTCTGGAGTTGTCTTCAGTTCATCGTTCGCTCAATATTACCGAACTTATCCATTTTTCTAGAACTGGTATTTTGTGAAGGCTTTTCTATTTGCAGCCAGAAGAAGTTACTTCTTAATTTTCTCAATCTGACATATCAGCAAGATTAAGAGGTGTGAATAATAATCCTATTTGTTTATCAGAAGATCTGGATGAGGGGGCATGACCAAAAAAGCACAAGTTGGTTGTGTCCACATCCAGGGATGTTATGCATCTCTGCTTGAACTTAAAAATAGGGACTTTTCTCCAGGTCCAGTAATTGAAAAGTTTTCCAGGCCTCATGTCCTCTGTTATCACAGTGGACGACTCTATTTCTCATCCTTTCAGTCTGAGGTGTCCTGATTCAGAGAACTCCTTGAATGACTACTCGTGGCTCTGGTTTTCGATTTCAACTTTTTGATTTTCTAGAAGCTTTTTAACCATTTTTTGGTTTGTAGATTCAGCTCTACTACTGCCTGTTTATATGATATTACGCTCTCTTTGGGAATAAAATGAAGCCTAATTTGTTATTTACCTTCAGAAAGCACGAGTGGTATTTGAAGATTGTTTGCAAGTTTCTTGCATTTTATATACATTTAAAGAAATACTCTTATAGATTAACTGCATTCGGGTATATATTGGGTGAAAAAAGAAAGGCTGTTGCTTTAATGTTTTGATTGCTTGTGTTGTTTAACAGTTAACTCTTCCTCCATTTCATTTGAGGGGAGACAGCGCTCACCTGTTGGTAGATCACAGAGCTCTGCCTGACTGGCCAATCAGGAACACGGCGGATAAGTGAGAATGAGAAGCTGTTTTCTTTTGTTCTTGCGGCTGGGAGAAGATGCCAGTTTTTAATTTAGGTTGGGCTGTTGAGCAAAATGAAGATAAAAAAAAAAAAAAAAAACGTTTTGTCATGTCTACTGAAGGATCTAGTTGTTTCACTCTTATCCATGAACACCGTTTAAAGTTTACCACAAAGTAGATTATTTCATTCTCGTGGACATTCAAGACCCTAGTAAACTACCAAACCCCAGGAGAATGTGCACTGCCACTCTGGACCCCACTGTTGTTATTGTCCATAGACTCGCTCATATGTGCAGAACAACTTCCTTCAATGGCGATTCTTCGCATACGCAGGAGCAGTTAAGAAAGCTGTGTTTCCCCCCGTTTCCATGGAGAAAGAGTGGGAGCATTTTCAAAAAGTTCCAACTTCGAAGCTGTTTTCAAAAAATATTCAGTGGCTCTGAGCACCTTTGTCGTAGAAATAGACGCCCAAAACACAATGAAAGTTTTCAGTTTTCAACTTGAAAATGAGCCCTAAGCATTGCCTAGTTTTTACAACAAAAAAGTTATGAAAGAATTATGATGTAACTATAACAACATAACAATAATAATATCATAACTTGCCAATAGTGTAGTAAGATACTTGGGCTGATGTCATCATAGTTAAAGTTATTTCGATTAGCATTAATTAGCAAAAAAAGGTTTCCTTTGGAAATGTAATATCTGTCATCAATAATATATTAATGCATAAAAAGGCAGTTTTTCTGCATTCTGCTTATCAAAAGTCACTATTGTTAATGGTACAGTGGTCATATTCATTCATTGAGGAATATGTGAAGTTATTCCACTATTGATATTACTACTTTGAAAATGACCAATTATTATTACATTATTGTTTGTGCCACATTAATGCAGATTTTTTTTTCTTTTTTTCAAAACACGAATGGTAACTGAGAATTATTTGTGTGAATGAAGTGAACAAACTGTCAACTGCAGTGAACTGTCGTCACTGAAAACAAAGAGACTCACCCTGAGTTAATGTCATTATTTTGCGGCGTACACTCAGAAGACCCCGAGGAAAGTGGAAGCATTTTAGGGTGATGCGTCAAGTCCCCTCATCATCGGCCCAGGAGACCTGCAAACACCCCGGCTTTATAAGGTGAGGCAAAGCCAGGCGGGGGCTTTTTAATGACTTTGAGTTAAACACCCTCATTTTTAACTGATGCACGAGGAGTGGGAGAGGCGCCCTCCTCCCTGTAGTCAGTATCCAGCAGCATTTTGATGTCTCTAACAAGAACACAATAAATTGTTCCTCATTATTCAGTAATTAACTCCAATGCGCCGGGTCCCCATCCCCCTGTGCCACGCTCTAAATCACCACCCTCCTCTGCTCCTCTCCTCCTGCTGCACAGCTCTTTAATTTCCTCTATGCAGTGGGGGGTGGGGGCAAGAGAAGGTGGAGGAGGAGGCGGTGGTGGTGGGAGGAGGGGGCACGCACAGCTTGATGCACTCCATCATTCCCTCGCCATCCTCCCGTCACCCCTTCGCCCTATCCTCCGCCACACCCGCCCCGCCCGCCCCCCCCCCATCTCATCCTCGTGCCAGCTCCTCGTCGGTGTGTGCTCTCCCTGCAGGACACCACCTGGCTCAAAGGGAAGGAGAGGTCACCTGAGCCGGGACGGCTGGCTCTCGTCACGCTCGGCACACAGAAGACAGAAGACGACGTCTCCCACCATCAAGGCATTGAAAGTCGCCCCCCGGCTCGTTCCGCCGTCCCTTCCTTCGCGGGGCTTTCCCTCGTCCTCCTCTCCTCTTAATTGTTAAAATGAGGTCATTAATTGGAGGCTGAGTCAAATCACCTGTCATTTCAGCTGGGAATCATCCCGCTGATTGAAAGGTATCATAAAAACCTGCCCAGGGCTTGGTTTCCGCCGCGTCTGCTGGGAGCTCCCTTTGTGCCTCGCCAATCTCCGCCCATGGGCCCACATCTCACTTCACTCTGGGTGGTGGAGATTAGGCGGGCAGAGTCTTGGGTGACACACATCCACACGCGTGGCCCAAATATAGATTCAAGGCAGTCAGTGGTGTCAGGCGACAATTCCTGGAGGATGTTGTGGGGAGTGTTCGCTTCTTCGCGTGCTATTAACGCCCCTGACCTAATTGGGAATGATGCTCACATACACATCGCTTCCATATATGTGGGCGAGGTCAGGTTCATTTGAGGGGGTAATTGTGAAATTGGCATGTAAACTAGGACAATAGAAGAAATGACAAAAGAAATGAGGACAGATGACAAAATTCTTGACGGATCCTTAATAAATTTAGACTTGTCACACTGCGGCTATAAAAGTGAAAGCTGCGACCTTGGGAGACGCGGTTTGTGATGTTTACGGCTTTCTCAGGTTAAGATCTTCCCCACAAACTGGAGAAAGGAAGCTCACAAGAAACACGTGCATCAAATATTTGAAGTGACCTCAAGCTAAATGCCCTCAAACATTCTCCACCTGGTGACAGCTACACAGCACAGAAAGCAGTACTCTTGCCCACTGAATAAAATCAGCGATATTAACACAGAAAGGCCATTAGAAAAAAAAAGAGAAAAAAAACAGGCCTAAATTATTCTGGAAGCTGTCGATGCTACATGAAGCTCCGGGACCCCTTTTTCCATGTGGACGTAATCCCGACGAACACTACATGAGATGCTGACAAACCCACTGTTTGAAATAAAAACCCTCTAAACACATGGCATTAATATTTAATGGCGCTGCTTCCTCGGGAGGCCACTCCGGGCTGCAGCGCTGCGTCTGAGGGGAGTTGGTATTAGTGCCGTGTGCTCGGGAGAAAAAACAGCTTCGCACTAATGAAGCGATCGGGGCCTGAACTCTGCGAGGAAACCTCGTACAAGATTAGCGAGTCTGAGATGCGTGTAAACATGGCGGTGCGGCACGCGACCGGACCGCTCTGGTAATGCGAGTCTTGTGTCGCTAAACACAACAGCCGAGCGCAGCGTTTGAAGTGTTTTGTTAGCAACAATCCGTTTCTCCTTTAATCATTCCAGCGTTGCCGTTTTCTTTTTGACCCTCTTCACGAGTGTTTTGAATTAGGCTTTGGAGCTGGTGAGCTAATGGGGAAGCGCCGTCCTTGCGGCGGCCATTAAGGCGTGCGCATGTGCCGCGCAGCAGTGAAACCCACCTGACCTTGTCCACATCCGCCGGGCCGGGATGGGACGAGCACTTGATCCTGGCCAGTAAAAAAAGGACAGGCAATTTGGATGTTATTAAAAAACATTACAGTTCCTGTAGCTCGTGCTACTCCCAGAGCCATCAGGTAATTTGAAAGAGATCCAGCCAGTTTAAGATGTGCAGATGTTTTTGCTTTAAAACTGGCATCTGTTTATGCAGACGCACTTTATGTTCGAAAAACCACAAAGGACCTCCAATAGGTTTTATGGAGCAGTATCAGCCGGAGCACTCAGCTCTGTAATTGTGCTGCACCAGGTAATGAGAAAATTGGTCACAAGCAGTGCTCCCTGTTGGTGTAACCCGCAACATGCAATTTTGCACAGCATGTGCAGTATCTACCTTTATTTGTCTACATTGGCTCTCTGTCTGAGCCGCCGTGCAGCTTTCAGCAGGTCAAACTTTGCCACACTTCAGAGCCCAATCCACGTCAGAGGACTCATTCCAACTAAAAATACCCACGCAGCGACAACAGCCTTCATTTAACTTTATACAATGCCCATAAAAGCGCACATCACGCTAATAGAAAGTTACATTTTTGCAGGGAACTTATGCATGCTTTCCCACAGTGTCAAAGTTATGAGCAACATCTGATTGTTTCATGTGAAAAAAAGTGCATTAAATCTTTTGCCGCATTTAATTTGGACAAAATTCAGATCATTTTAGGAGCACTTGAGTGTAGTTTTTGCTTTTTGGAGGATTTGGTTTATTATCTGTATAGCTGGTCTGGACTTATTTAAATATATCAAATAAAACTCTCTGAAATACTGCTGTTTGGACAGTACAATAGTAATGACCAGTGAGAGCTGCAACAGACTCTTTCAAATTCAGATTTGAAAATTAATTAACCCAATGGAGTAGTTTTACTTGAGTTTCATATCTCATAACTTCCAACGTTCATTTTATCATAATCAAACCCCTTTTACTAAGTAAAAGTCTGAATAAGATGTTAAATGTGGAATTTAATGCTAAAAAATATAGTTTGGACATGATTCTTCATACTTTGTTTGAAAAAAAATATTTCCAACATAAACGTGAAACATTTTCTAAACAAAGCGTTTTCACTTGAAACACTGTCACATGAATGCGGCCACAGGCTGTTTAACTTCTTAAATGATATATTTGGTTGGGCGTTTCCATGTTTTTCCAATGAACTGGGCAGTTGAGGTTCAGACCACTGACATAGATGGCAAACATTCACACTTATGGACAATTTACCAGTCAATCTCAGATAAGCACTGCCTTCTTCTCTAATTGACTGAACACAGGTCGTTTTTTTTTGTTTTTTTTTACCAGATATCTCAGCAGAGAGCCACAGTATGTGACTTGTAGTAAATCTGTGACTCGTGGAGAAGAACTTCACATTGATACAGATGTAAAAATAAATGTTTCACCAAATTTACTGCAACAGTTGTAGGAAAGATATAAGCATGTCAGTTTTTTTTATCTGTGACTTTTAAAACAGGATTTGCGTTGCTGTAATTAAGAATTTGTGAATATTTAAGTGTGGCGGGGTATTTGTGGAGAGAAAAAAATTGTAGAGGTACACAATTTACGGTACACAACTACAAATTCCATTTTTACAAGCGCTCAAACATTTTTGAGGCCAACCTTCCTTTTGTGTTTTTTAGTCAGAGATCAGCCCATACAGCTGAACCTACACTGTCGAGAGGAGACGAGAAAATATCTTGTCTTTGAGTCATTTTCCTGATGTATTTGTGGACAGGGATGAGGTTTATTTATACCAGACACAAGATTTTGTTTCAGTCTTTCACCACATTTGTCACCGGCCGACTTTTTCTGACGCATGTTTGTCTGTCCTCTGCAGCTATCATGTCCTGATCACTGCACTTCGTCTTCTTGTCTCACGCTGCTTTGAGGACGTCTTCCGATGCCACGAGATTTGTCCATTTTGTGTGACGGATGCAGTGATCGCAGGGCTCTAATGATGCCGCTATGTGCAGCTCCATGGCCCCGTAAAGCACACCTTGTGCATTCTCACCCTGAGTACAGCAGTTAAAAACTGATGCTTGCTGTTCCTCCACCTCACAGCCTTTATGTTACAATTGGCATCAACAGTTCTATCCAGGTTTCACAGAAACTGTGATGTAACTTGTTTTTCTTAGTGAATTGAGGGAAGAAAGCAGAAGAGTTCAAGTCAGGGGGAAGGTAATGCCATTATTCTTAAGACTTCTTCCTTTAAATGAGTGACGTCGCTTTGATTGATTGGTGATTAGGCTTTGTTCAAAGTCCTTCTCTGGAGTTATTATTCCCGATGGATGGATGGATGGATGGATGGATGGATGGATGGATGGATGGATGGATGGATGGATGGATGGATGGATGAATTGATGGATGGATGGATGATAGATTGGAAGACAGTTCCCGTTTCATCTGAGGAGTTGGGATTTCTGCCCCCAGTGGAATGTGTATAAACTACATCAGCCACCTCAAGCCAGCACCAGTGTTTTTAACTTCCAGTTTATTGCAATATTGAAGTTTCATTCATTCACTTTGCTGATGTCACTGAACTGAATCATTTCAGTCTGCAGTGTGTCCATTGAGCACACCGTCTTCCTGTGGGTCACCTTGTGTACTTTGTATTCACAGAGAGGCTAAAGGACGGATAGTATCTGGAATAAGGGAGATTGACCTTGGACTCCTGATTCCACTGACATATTGCTTGAACTGATGACAGTCTGTGTGACGTACATCACGGAGATCAAATGCTGAAAACACCTCCAGCACTCCCTATCTACTCAGAAGCCCCTTTCAGTTGGTCCTGTCTGTAAAAAAAATCAGTTTGAGGGTAATATTAAAGATAATAGTCACACAAATGTAGGTAATTAAGCCACAATTAAACAGCACGACAATGGTTTACAGGTGAATCAATAAAACCTGTGATTGATAGTTTTATTCAGTAGTGCTGAGCCTGTAGGACTGTGCGTCTGCAGTACTCACACTGAACTGTTTCAGGACTGTACCAACGCGGCGCCATCACCAGTAACTTCAAAACAGGAGAGCGCTGTAATAGCCTCTTTGTTTGCAGAGTGCGACTACACTCCCAGTCTTTATATGTAATGGTAGAAAACAAATGTTTGGGACAGTAATTGAGCATAATCCAGTAACGCTGCGTTGGACTCGCACTGACCTCTCGGCGAAACAGATGATGCTCAAGAACAATGTTGTCCTGTGTACCGTTCCCTCACTGACATGGCAGCTCCGCTCCTGTGTCCATTTCCCCATTATGTGACAAGGACATATTTCAGACTCAAGTGATCCAAACAGCGATCTACCACTCGAGAGAACTGTCTTTGAGAACGGAGGTCGAGGGGAGTGACAAGGACAAGTGTCCTACAAATGCCAGATCCAACAGCTCCTGTGTTTCCAGTGGCACTTGAACTGAAATAGGCACGCTCAACAGGGACAGGCTTCAAGATTTCTCTTTTTTTCATACTTCAGAAAGACTATCACGCTGGAGTGCTGTGTGTGTATGTGTGTGTGTGTGTGTGTGTGTGTGTGTGTGTGTGTGTGTGTGTGTGTGTGTGTGTGTGTGTGTGTGTGTGTGTGTGTGTGCGTGTGTGTGTGTGTGTGTGTGTGTATGTGTTTGGCAGCGATGGAATTTGCGGCCTCAAGGCTGATGAATTGTTTGTGGTGACACTGCCGCCTCTTTTCATAGTGGTTCACTCACACTGTGAAGGTATTCACTCAGTGAGTTAATGTTTGGCTCATTTTGGAGATTTTATTAAGATTTTTTAGTGGGGGTCACACACAAACCTTCTATTACTAAAGTTGCAGGATACAATAGTCAATTTCAGAAGCCTTGGAATGAAAATGAAAACTCTGGGTTTTCTTCAGTCATTTGATTGTCTTTAAGCAATAGCATGAGATCCTCAAACCTAAGCCAAGTGCTTGTCTGGTATGTTGAAGGACTTTAACTAAGAAAGCAGATATTTGTCTTGTATCAACATTCCCTTGAGTGGCTAGAATATTGAATTCATTATAAACTTCGAATGTAGATTTAAACCAAATGTCTTTTTTATTTGTTTGTTTCATAGGCGCAAAAGGTAATTCCAGACTGAAATGAAATGTATGGTTCATCTATTTAACGAATAATAATGAATGAGTTTTCCTGTCAGTATTTAATCTCTTTCTCTTTAAAAGCATTATTCTAAGTTGTTTTGAACTTTAAGACTGAATAGAATAGAATAGAATAGAATAGAATAAAAAATCTGTGCTAATTCCAGGGGGAAATTCTTTGAATTTCATGAAAATGATTGAGAGGAATCGACCTGAACTATTTGACCAATCAGATTCTTGTATACATAAAAGAACTCTTCAGGATATTGCTGAGACTTTATGAATGTTGTTGGACACCAACGTACAAATAGATAACAGGCTGTCTTCCATCACGTGAACCTGGCATAGCACTAATAGCACCCTTCATATAAACACTATCTGATTGGATTGACCTTGTTCTATTAAAATTATAAGAGGTGGTGTAAATCTGTTTATGGTATCTTCGGAGTCTCTTTCCGCATCACATTTGATTCCTCCATTACGGAACGACACCATGTGAACTTGGTGTTTTGAGAAAAAATTGTTGATGTAGTGCGATGTAATGATGCTTTTCAGCACATTAGAAAACTTCAAATAGTTAAAAAAGTGGAAAGAATGTCAAGTTATGTTTTGCTGTTTCAAAAGAAACTCAAAAAGAAAAACAGGTTTGATGAAACCAGATGACAAATCCATCTTCAGTTGGATTTATGATCATGTGTGTTACGGTCTGAAGCATTATGGGACTGAATCAGATGGTATTCTTGCTTCATATGAACCAGCACATCAATATGATTACTATCTGACCTTTTAAGGGTAAATAATTGTGTCACATTGACTGTCAAGTGACTCCTTTAGTCACTTCTATGATCTTTTCTTCCACCATTTGAGAAAACCCCCTCCATGTGTTGGATTCGCTCATCTTACCTGAAAAACTGTTGTTTTCCGTGTTCGCTGGCAGTGAGCAGATCAAGGAAACTAACTGTGTTCTATGAGGCGACTGTACGACTAAAGACGAATTTCAATGGAGTCCAGAAAGTCAGAAATGAAAGTCTTGTGTATATTAAACCTCATTTAATACTTCATTATTTAAAAGAGAGCAACGGGGCAGCAGAGCGTCTCTGCAGGGAATACAAACAGGGATGTAAGACTCTTCCTATACATTCAGAAGACCACATGCATACATGAATGACTAGTGTTTGTGCTTCATCTAACTCTGATATCGCAAGTATTAGACATTGTGTTTAGCTCCTCCAGCATTTCTTCCTTCACAAATGCTCCCTATGTCCAATCACTGATTGTTATCATGGGATTCCCACTAGTGGTAGCATAACTCGGAAACCTCCATGGCCAGCTCCAGACAGTCACTTGCGTCCTGGCAGGAGTTGAACAGGCCGCAGTCCAAGTCTATGCAAGCGTCATCGTCGTTGGGTGTGGACTCCATGGTGGAGATGATGTGTCTGTAGCTGGGGCAGCAGTGATTGGCCAGTTTCTCACAGGAGTCGGGTAGCATGTGGAACAAATCGTAGAAGCGGCAGAAGAGACAGTTCAGGACCATCCCTGCACAGTCCACTGAAAGAGAAACACACCATCAGGAACAATTATTTACAATCATTAACACTTTTTTTTCTTATCAATATCACTTTTTTTGTGTGTCTTTTTACAGAGCTGCAGTCATTTCACACTTTCCAATGACCTCCTTGAAAATGATGTGTGATGAATAGTGCTTAAGCCATATCTTTGCACATAAATCATCCCTGCTGCTGTAGGAGCTGCTGGTCCTCACTTATATCCTATAACATTTTAAAAGCCCCTCTCCTTCCTTTACACATGCATAATTTAAGAAATCATGCCTCGCTCTCTCACAGAGAGACAAGCAAGAAAGCTGCTTGGAGACATAATCAATTACCAGAAGTCTCTCTTGTATACTTTGCCAGGAGCCCTACTAACGTGCATTGTGGTTGCACTGAAGTGATGCTATGTGTCTTCCCAGCAGCCCTTGCCAAACGCTTCCCCCATGGGTGCAATGAAGCGTGAGATCATCAAGTGACACTGACCATAAGCAGACAGTTACTCACTGATGGCATGTCACAGGACTGACCTTCTGACTTGTGTTGATTCAGAAGAGCTGGGCCTCCCCAGTCCCCTAAAGCTGTTATTTTTATTATTTAAAGGTCTAAGTATAGATCCTAATCTGTACCAAAAGACATCTTTAAGTGGGCAATCACCGTTATGTTCTTGTTTCGGCTTTTTTTTAAGCAATATTGATAACATTGAAGTTTAAAAAAAAAAAAAAAAAAACATTTTATGGGCTGCATTATGTCATTCGTGGGAATACCAGTGAAATAAATTAGAACATTTTATAGCATGACGATAACAGGTATGAGTGTATGTATGATTTGTGCACCGCTGTGTGGAAGTGGATAAATACAATACGGTCTGAGTTTATTATAAGATTCACAACTAAGCTGATGCACAAAAGTATGAGAATGTGTATTAAGGCTGCAACACATTTTTGCAGATTTATTGTCATCTCAGTACATGTTTCACTGCTCTGCACGCCAATATGTCTGACCAATGCCAACGTGTAGAGGGAGCCCAGTGAGCATCATGATGGCTGAAGGAACAGAGACAAGAGTCGAGAAATCTTGACACAGAAGAACTTGTGGCCAAATGATGAGTCACAGTTTGTGACTCAAGCACTTGGAGTGATTTGTCGTCACTCTAAACCAGAGGTGTCAAATATTAGGCCATTGGACCAAAACCAGCCCACAAGAGGCTCCAGTCCGTCCCGACAAACCACCGAGCAAGTTGTGAAGATTTCAAAGAAAACAGCTGTCAAAAACAGCTCCAGTTGAGATGTCGGTGTTGTTGCAATGAAAGATGACAAACTGGCATTAGCCTTAAAGCCGTCCTGTCAGGGTGAGATTTTAAAAACATAATGCAACAGATATAGAACTTTTGTTTTTACACTGTATTTTGCACCAGAAGGTATCGTTAAAAATCAGCTTTATGTTGAGATTGTAATAATTCTCTGGAGTAATTATTTGGGTTTGTGAAAGTATAGACATTTCCATCACCTATACTCTGCACCAGAACAAAGAAAAACTCTGTTTAAATTCAAATATTATTATGGCGCTGTTTGACCAGTCCAGCCCACTCAAGATGAAATTGGGCTGTTGAACTAAAATTACTTGGACACTCCTGCTCTAAATACTGCTCGTTCACACAGTTATCTTCATTATCGACTGAAGATAAGGCGAGACTGAGGCAAACAGGAAGTGGCCTCGCCAAAGACATTGTGGAGGCAGTGGTTCTCAAAATGAAACATCTTAATTTGAAAAATTTCTAATTTTTTCCACTTCATTGCTGCAACAGTACTTCATATCTGGTGACCATAGATAAAGTCAGAACACAAATTGAAAGAGTCAACTGGGAGTCAAGTGGAAACTGCAGATGAACATGTGTTGGGGAAGAAAAGATCTGTCTACATATTTGTATTTATTGCATATCATATTATACTTGACATCACTGCGTATCACATGTCCACATTATATCAACCAACTCCACTTGCTGTACGACTTTTTCTTTATTTCTTTGTGATAAACGCTTCACATTACAGAATGTATTAGAATGTAGGAAAATTATCAACAATATTATGATAGATTGAAATTATCTACATATATCTCTCCAGGGTCCTAATGACATTTATTGTGACCTCTTATGGTTGCATTAATGACGATAAGAGCAATAGAAGAAGTCAGGTGTGAGGAGGAAATTTGTTGTCAATATTTGGTGGGCAGAATAATAGGATATTTGTTTTTTCTTAACCAAATATCCTATTTTTTGGGGGGCTAAATAAAATTTCCTGTGTATATATATAATTTTTGTAAAACATTTGATCAATTGTACAGTAATACTGCTGCAGGCATGGAGTAAGTCAGCTAACATTATTTCTAATAATATTAAAGAATATGTACAATATTATAATATTGGGAGCAGTGAAACAACACAAGAATTTCATTATACAAAGGGGAAAAATAGGACTAATGATCAGTTTGAGTTTTGTTAGCAGTTATCTGAAGGGAATTTGAAGAAAGTCGGTTTTTAATGCAGGTCACACAATCCAAAAACATAGAGAAGAAATGAAACTCATTGTAAATCAACTCAACTCATTGGAGGAGTAACACAACTGAATATCATCAGTGTATAAGTGATAGGACACAATTTTAAAACAACCTGGGCAACTCCACAAGACTGGTTTGACACATTGGACATTATATTGTTAAGAGCAACAGTGAACATGCTTCCTTTTACAAATGAGGAAAAACCACTCAGATTGAAGTCCGTTAATATTGTGGCCACAGTATAGAACGCAGAAGTCCAGTCCAGTAAGACCAAAACTGTGTGGTGACCCGAGTCTGCAGCCATCACCACATGATTTGAAACTTTTAGTAGAGCTGTTTCAGGGGGGGTGCATTTTTTTTTTTCTTTTTTTTGAAAACCAGATTGAAATGTATCATAGAGATCATGATGCGCCAAGCATGAGGTTCACTGGTTCGCCACTACTTTTTCAAAGACTTTTGAGACAAAGGGAAGTTTTGATATGGGCCTGCAATTTTTTGGCTCCACGGGATCAAGGTTTGGCTTTTCAAGAATGGGATTCACCACAGCATGTTTGAAGGAGCCGGGGAACGAGCCAGATTCAAGTGAAAGGTTAATCAATTTTCACAACCCAAGGGCCGAATGTTTCATCAGAAACATTTAAGAACAGAGATGTAGGTTTCGTCTTGCTCACTAAAATCTTGGCATCCTGGAGGTTGAAAGGAGTGAAGGAGGACCACGAGGACACTGGAGAGGACACAGTGCATAAGCTGTTTGGAGGAGGACTGAGGCTGGCCCTGATGTCCTGAACTTTGTTCACAAAGAAGTTTACAAGGTTATTACATTCCGCCTGTGTGTGCACAGGCACATGAGGTGGGGGTGCAACAAGATGTTCAATAGTGTCAAACAGGACTTTTCTTACACACAGGAAACAAGATTTGAGAAGGAAGCTTTATCATTCCATTTAGCTCCGTTATCAGTTCTTTAAGATGAAGCCTATATGCACTTCTAATCTCGTGACTTTCCAGAGGTGCTTCTCTTTCCGGCAGCTTGTTCTAAAGCCACAAATGGCTTTATTTATCTAAGGTCAAGATTTTATATGTGCAGCAAAAAAAGGCAGATTTCTGTTGTAGAAAAATACAGGTGGTTCCATTGTATTTATCTAATATGTTTGTGAGCATTGATATTTGCATGTTTAAAAAACTAAATAAGTAAAACAAACTTTTGAAAAAAAGAGATGCACAGTAAATAGTGGACAAAGAGGGGAGATAGAGCGATTAAACAGATTTTTCTCCATTTTTTCTGTTTGCATGTAAAAAATCTAATTGGGATTGGCCAATTATTTTTCCATAACACTTTCCATACCCCAACTGCTTTTCCTCTATAGACCTTTGCTTCTATCTCTGATTACAGTGAAGACAAACACTGTTAAACACGACCCCTCTCTGAAACAGCACTTTAACTCGCTTTTTGGTAGATTTGGAAGTTCATGTTATTATAGTTTTCTTTTAACATATCCATGTGGAAATCTAAATTTGACGACTAAAAACTTCTTTAGTGCTTGAATGGAGACTCATTTGTCTTTTAAACCCGCTTCATCCTGTTCAGGGTCGCAGGGCCCTGGAGCCGATCCCAGCTAAGGATGGGCGAGGGCAGGAACCATTCTGGACCGGTGGCCAGTCCATCACAGGACAAACACACAGTGACACACAACAACACAAACACTCACATTCACACCTGGGCACCAATTAACCTCACATGCATGCTTTTGGACTGTGGGAGGAAACTGGAGTTGTGGGAGACTCATTTATGCAGAAGGGCTACGAAATTAAGATAATAAGACACGTGACACAACATCTTCAACGATATGTTTGTCAAAAACACTTGCTACCACTTGTTATAAATGTATATTTTATTATAATTGACAAATATGATGAAAACACTTCTGTCTGAAAAAGGCATTGCTTTCACCATTTCTTTCGAAAAAAGACAGAAAATTGAGATGCTTCCTAATTTATAGAGCCATTCATCTGAATAAAATGTGTACCCATGACAAAGTTACGAGTTTATTTTATATCCAGCTTGACAGAAATGCATGTGAACATAAACAGTCTGTGGTGTAATCGCTTATGCCGCTGCATCCAGACTCGGGAGCCTAATTTGGTGGCATCTTTTTTTTTCTTTTTTCGTTTGCATTAATCTTTCTCTTTTTTGCTGCAGTTTCAGTTCCTAAATTATTCACACATTTTCATAATTGATTATATGAACTGTATTTAAACATTCTCACAGCATGGTGAGGCATAAAGCTTGCAATTTGTCAAATTTTCTATTCTGTCTGTGGTCTTTGGCGTTATTATTTTGCATATTAATCATCATTTATTTCATCAGTGGAGAATCTGTGTTCGGTTTAAAATGTTAATTTTATTACAATCATACTGAGGACTCAACACGAGCTTTTGTTTTCACCATTCATTCATTTCGAAGTGTTTTACTGAGGAGGTTTGGTCAACAGATCTGGTGTCACTAACCTCCCACGTTGCTCTGCTGAGAGGAAGACAGTGAGGAGTCTGTGGAGGGAGATGGTGAAGGGGAAGATCTCCTCAGGTACATTTTCAGTGAAAAGCGAGATGAGGCGGCGCTCTCGCACTCCCTCGGCCGCTTCGTGTCTCTGCTGGACTCCCCGGGCTCAGCTTCTGCAGACGCTCCCCGTCTCCAGTCGCTTATTTGAGCCTCAGTTTGGACTCTGTCTGTCCAGGAGACAAATTATTAAAGATGCTCTTTGATAATAGTGTGAAAAGAGAGTTTTTGAAGGCTGGACATTCAAAAGATCACTAAAGCTCTGGGTCTGGTAGAACACATATACAGTATCTTTCCCTGTCCTGAGTTCACCTTCTGGCCAGCTCTTCTCTCGTTCCACACATTTCCTGCCGGCGCTGCACTATTTAAGTGAAGAGAAACTCTCATAAAATAAATAAATAAAGCCGCTAACAGCACTGACAACCCCAGTGTGATATGACACCGAGGTGACGTCCTACATTTCAACGCAATTCAAGATAAAACAACCTACACAATATGATGAATGAAACACAACAGCAACATGAACCTTTAAAGGCTTCAAGTATAAATTATGAAAATCTGACATTCAATTCTTTGACAGAACAACATCTCGACACCGCTCTCATGCCGTAAGATAAAAAATGCAACTTTAAGCAGAAAACTGTCCTGCGTTTGGATTCATTACGACTTTGTTTACAGGACATGTCGTTTTTGCGTTTTCATTTTAGAAATGATTTGCGTTTCCACTGCAACGTTTTAAAAATGATGCCTCTTTACACAGAAATGACAGAATCACTGGAAACAATGCAGTTAACATGCCAGGCCATGAGTTGGTGCCGTTGGTTGTTTTTGGTAATGATTAGTCCTTCTGCACATGGGTGAATAGATGGACAATAACAACAATGGCGGAGTGTCAGAATACACTAGTGGTCCAACATGCTAACTATATAGTTTTCAGCATTTCAGCTGTTTCAGTGTGAATGGACATCACTTTCAAAATGTTCCTGTGTCAATGCAAAACTTTTCCGACATGAAAAACACAAAAAAAATCTGTTTTCCCATGAAACACTGTTGTGTAAACAAGGCCTTAGAACAGGAGTGTCAAACTCAGATCCTGGAGGTGCAGCCCTGCATGTTTTCCACGTCCCTCTGCTTCAACACAGCTGATGTCGCAGTGAGAGGGTTTCTGTTGAACATCGTGACATTAAGGTGTGTTGAAGAAGGGAGACATTAGAAAACACGCAGGGCTGCGGCCCTCCAGGACCTGAGTTTGACACCCCTGCCTTGGAAGGTTTGGTAGGCTGAATCAAATATACAACCAAAGGCAGTTTGTAATAATGCTAAAATAGGCTAACTACCTCCAGACTAAAGACTTCTCTTGCAACTCTCAACCTGAAAATTAAGGTTATTTATTTTATAATTATACAATTATGTAGCTCAGCGTTTGTGAAATTATCAAAACATTGATGTTTAAAGGTGTTACTTAGACTTTATTGATCAGATATTGATTATGTGATCAGAAAAAAAAATGTAAACCCAACCCTGTATGTCTTGCAGCAATTTTCAGAATGCAGATTTTAGAGCCATTTGGCAAAATTAGGCAGAGACTTTTGTTGTTATCATTTGATTTAAATAGATATTAATGAAATATTGTGCTTTGCTGCACACTGTTTACTTTTTCACCACCTTTCTGAAATGAAATATTCACCATTGCTTTCTCTGTCGCATGAAATATTTAATGGCTTGTGTTTAATTCATTTTTGAAAGTTGAATAAAATGTATTTGTCTTACCTAAAGTCCTGAAAGAGAGATGCAAGTGGACGTTGCTCAGGGCTGTATTGGCCACTTTTAAGATTTTATTAGCATTTCTTTTTCTTTCAGAAAAATATGTATAAAATAAAGCTCAAAATGGTGTTACACACCAATTTTCCCAGCTTGGAACATCCTTTTATATCTCATTAGCATTGTTTTTGTATCTGCCATGTCTCCTGGATTCAATGAGAAATAAAGACTACAGGGATCGCTATTTGAAATACAACAAGTGAAAACAAACTTCCAAATCAGTGGCGCCTACGTGAGTGTTTTAAGCCGAAGGAGCCGGCACGATGCTCCCGGGTTATCTAATGAATTAGGTAAGAAGTGCAGCTGGTTCATGCCCATGACCATTAACTGATAGAGAAATAAGGCCTGCAGGCATACTATGCATTTTTCAGCTTTTGTTCCACTGAGCCTCGCTCACTCATTAGACACCAAGGATCCTCCGAGCGCCGAGGATCATTTTATCTTGTGTTTAAAATTAAAATGCAAGCTCAAATTTGCAGTACAACAGAATTTTCAAACAGGATCCAGACAATTTGTGAGCACATGTGTTTGTTAAAAGTCAAATATCACACGTGTCACTTCACACTGGGAACTGGATGCACTGACACATATACTTTACACCACTGCAACTGATTTACAAGAATCATAAGGTCTCAATAGTAAAGTTCTTTTTTTTTTTCTTCATCTTTCCAGACCTGAGTCACATTATCTTACCTTCTCTCGCCCACGTAGAGCTCTCCTCAGCGCTGTTTACTCTCCCTTTGTCTTTCACGTCAGCTCTCAGAGTCATTTCATCTGCCATCTGCTCCATTGCATCACAAATAAAAAATGCACTTAGTATGACAAACCTGATTACCTCACGCCAAAAATGTGTGGCAACCGGGGCCAACGTGACTTAATGTCTGACACCGTGTTACCACAGCTCGCCGGCTCTCGGGACTGGGCTCTCACGCAGCAGGCTGCAACATATTCTCCCCGTCCTGGCTGTGGAGGCGGCTGTTTACCACGGTGAAAGCGCTAAAGCATCCAGGACAATTTATCCTTTACATTGCACAGGGTCCATTTGGCCCGCTGCCGACTGTACTGTAAGCCTCTCCAATGTTCCAGTGACGTTGGCAAAAACACTGGAGATCCGCTCCTATCAAAACACCATCAAGTCAGCAACATCTTTATTAGTTTATTCCCCTCTATGAAGTGGTAATGAAGCCAAATGCAAAGTTTCAAATGATAAAAGGGAAATACCACATGAAAAAGTATAAAAACCCAACTGAATGCATTATTAAGCAATCTTTACACTTTCACTTTAAAGAGATTTTATAATGTTATATAGTCAAGAGAGGATTCTATAATGTGTCACATCCATGCTTCACAGTTTACATTATAATGGTGTGGTGGGACGAGAGAAGTCAGTCACTCCTTGGAGGTTGTGAACAGTTGCATGAGGCAGCATGTGCCACTTTGTTTGTTGGGGCGAAACATGCAGTGAAACATGCATAGCGAGCTGCATTCAAATTTCTCCGAACACACGCCAACCAATTTACTCTAATTAGGCTCAGCACTAGAGTTGCATTTTAATAGACACCCCGCTGTGTTTGCATATGTTTAGAGAACAAGAGTCATGCTAATTGAAAAATTAAGATGTGGGAGTATTTGTCTACTGAGCTCCCACTATGCTGCACTCAGTTCAAATATGACTCTTGAAGAGAGCGAGAGAGAGAGAGAGAGCTGCTTTCTTTCTTCCTCCAAGTCAAGTTGTCTTTGCGCTGTGACGATGATACAGTTGGTCAGAGGAGTGACTGATGCAGATTGGGTGAACATGCATTTTTTTTTTTTTTTTTTTTTTAAACCATTGCTTCTCACTGACGCAGCAGGTTCTCTCTCATCAGTCAACGTCCGCCAGGCCGTCGTAGGAGGTTCAGCGGGTTACGTTGTTAGTTTTCATGGAAATGTCCTTTACCGTGAAATGAGCTGTGCCGCCCTGTAACTGCGGAAGAAGTCACTGTGGCTGACACCCCACTCCATTAGATCCTTCCTTAATGTAGAGCAAAGTGACAGTCCAAGATCAAGTTCAGGTGCACATTACTCCACGTTTAAGTGACAGCTCTCTGACCCCATGGCTGTACTCGCTGTCCACTCCATTATTTACTGTTGTAAACAAGCACTCAAACACATCCTCGGCTTCCTGTTGTAGTTGCTTACTGTGAGGATGTGCTGTTTGTGGCCCATTAGTCTGAGCTCACTCTGCATTCAATAAATTTGCAGAGCTTAAGCTTGTTGCTAATTGCATCCAGTGTGGTTTTGGTATACTTTGCATTGTGTTCGATTTGCTCAAGGTGGACTGGCCGACAAGGGTCTGGAGGACATGGGGAGAGTTCTTAATAATTGTGTGGATCAGGACATCCAACACTGACGACATGGTTCCCACATGGAAGGATATCGTATGTCCTGGATGTGAGATTGTAAAGGTTTCTGCAGATTTGGATAGACAGCCAAAGTAATAAGCTGTATTTACTAGTCAGTCTACATCCCTTATGTAGATGGTAATATGTGGTAATGGACTTTGGGCCATAACCAAAAGAAAGATATTGTGGATACAAGCAGCTTAAATGAATTTCTGGACGAGTCAGACCAAGGACTCCCTGGAGAGATTATATCTCCACTGATCTCAGGGTCCCAACAGAACGGTTGTTCTTCATATGGCCACTGAAACCCCATGTGTACTAAGCATTACAAACGATGGCTGGATGGGCACTTTTAAAATGTCTATCAACTCACATTTTAATAACTCATGTTATTTTACTCTGGCTTCAGATCATTTTCTGATTCTACACATGAGCTAAAAAAGACACAAAAGCTGAGCCAAAGTAAAGAGTGACTTAGCCAAATATGGTTAATAAAAGCAAACAACTACCATAGTAAGGCAACGGAGCTTTCAGTATTTATATTGATGAATTCATACCTCCCCAAAATAACAAGAACCCTGAATCCCTCCGTCTATTTTCCCAGCATATGTGACCACGTCTCTCTCACCGGGAAGGCAAAGAGAGCACAAAGTGAACCACAGAACCAAACCAAGGTTCAGTCCGTTAGACGAGCAGAATACAACTTGGATACTTTTTCTCTGTTCCTTTTTCTTTTTTTCCTTGGATCCTGGTATCAAGAGGCGAGCATCCACCGCGAGTATCGACCGCTGCTCGTGGTATCTGATTGAAACAAGCTCTCCACATAGCCACAGTTAGCAACCAAACTTTGTACATAGTGTTTGCTGTTAGTACATTAGATCTCCGTGTTAGTTGACGTTTGTTACTTGGATCTGTTGATTTCTGAGATGATTTCTGAATTGTTTCTGAATTACATACATTTTTGCAAATAAATGCCTGTTAGCTGAATTGATCGATTCCTGGTCATTATTGTGTATTTATTGTTGACAGTTCACTGGTTTGTATCAGTCTGCGCTCGAATCTCACACATTCCCTTTTATTTAAGATTGTTATATTTTGAACAGAAATATTAACTAACTTAAATAACCCTTTTTACAAACGAGATTGACATTTTGGTATTAGCTATTTACAGTTTAACCGGTGGTGCCCCATTTAATTATTAATAGATAAATAACCAATTAATTCAAATTAATAAGTTTTCATTAATAAATAATTTGTAATAATTGATTAACTTTTCAGTAATTACTCAATGACTTTAGGAGTTGTTAATGAGTAAATGAGAGTTTACTTCCATTAATAATTTCAATTTTTCATAAATTACTTCCAGTGATTTATTACTTTCAGTAATATATTAATTACAGTAATTCTAATGGTAATAACCAACTATAAGTCCCAACATATGTCAAGGAAGTACATGACCTATGTGTACATGTCAATCTTCATCAGCCGCTTTAATCATTTACAACAGTTGTATTGCATTAATTATATTGTTAATGTTTTTTTGTGTGAGTTTATGTTTCAACATTGGTGTAATAAATATAGAGAAATATCTCTTCGATTCCTGGTCACTAACCAGTTTGCACATGTGCAACAATGAGGACTTTATTTTTCCATTGAAAAAGCTCACAGAACCCATCTATCCTGTAATCCTGTCTTGTCTGGATCACCTTGGAGGAGGAACAACGTTTCCGCCATGCATGTGTGCGATGCTGGCAGGCACCACATACATAAGGAAGTAAATGGAAATTGCTGTATTTTTTTCCTCCTCTCTCTTTCCTGGTTTGTGTGAAACGTCTTAGTTTGTTGAACATGCTGCTGGTGCAGCAGTCCCCTTTGCCCCTTAATGAGTTCCATGGAGAGTAAGTGTCAGAGTTAGCTCTGGTGATGAGAGCACACTCCCATGTCACCTTGAGGCCAGCTCACACAAAGGGAAGACGGCACTTGATGTCATATTCACTCTCTCCTTTGAAAGCTGGGCAAGCCTGGTGTGCTGGGATTACTCTTACTGTCATTGTCCTCAGATAAAAGAAACAAATATGAAATATGGCAGATGGAGGAAATAAACAGCTTGAGGAGAAGGCTTATGTTAAGTGACTGGTCAGCGTTTGAATGTTTTTTTCACGGTAATCTGACATTATTTCTCCCCAATACAGATATGAAGCAGATTCTGAAATGTACATATGTACAAAAAAACAAAGCCACTAAATCTTTTCCAAGACACACATTGATCAACCCAGTGTGTTGCTATTTCACATGGATTGCACTATGCTGCAGTATTTAAGGTGCAACAAAGCCAGAAACCACTTTGGTTTAACCACATTTCTACATACAAAACCAACAACAAAAATGAAACATGTTATGACTCCGACAATCATGTACATCAGTTGTTCACATCCAGGGGCCGTGATCTTCTTAGAGGGCACCAGGGGTCACTGAGAGGCTTTGTCTGCTCTGAATCGGAGTCAAAATTGTCATTTTGTAAAATTGTCAAACTAGATATGCACAAGTCAAACAAAATCATGACCAGGTCTGAATCACTATTGTTCTTTTAAATCTCTGAGAATTCAGAGCGAGGGTCTGTTGCCTTTTAGAAGCAAATCTGGGAGCGGTCCAAGAGGGTTTTCAAGTAAAAATAGAAAAGTTCTGTTGTGTTTTGGGTGTCCAATTACACAACAACAGTAATTCAAGCCACTGAAAATTGTACTTTTGGAAAACTGCTCCCAAGGTGGAACTTTTTGAAAACACCTTGACTTCCAAATCACTCTGTCTCTGTTTAGACGGAGGAAAATGTTGCAACTGCACAAGCATGCAAGGCCATAGTAAATATTTTAATCTTCTGCAAACACACAAGTAGATGAAGAACAACAAACAACAATGACGAGAATTTATTAAAGAGTTAATGCCTGATCTCGTTTATCATTCACTGTCTGTACTGAAGGAACTAGGGCCATAAGGATCATTCACAACACGGACTGCAGATATCACACTAATTCACTATTCTTGCTGTCAAAAACATAAAAATTCACTGATGTGGTTAAGTTTCAAACGGCACAAATCATGTACAGAGCATCAAATAACTTAGTCCCAGGGAACGTTCAAAGATTGTTAGGTAAAAGGGAAGGGGGGTATTAATCAACAGTCCATAATTATGCAAAATTGACTTTATAATGGTTTTCTAACAGTAATATATTTCCCCATAGTCTGTGTAAAAGGCCACTTGCTTGCACCACCTTTTAGCCAATGTGTGCTCACACTGGCAGATGTGAGATTTTCCCTACATGACCTCATGAAGGGAAATAACCACTCCCTTTGACCTTCCCACAGGTAGATGAGCTCAAGATCTCTCAAATTGCGAGCAGGCACCATTTCGTCTTCTCGCAAATGCTACCGGAACACAGACTTTGAGTAGGCGTGGGCAGACACAGCTCATTAGCATTTAAAGGTACAGAGACAGAAACAGCCTGTTCTTATTAGAGCTCACTGGCTGGATTTGGGGAAATACATTTTGAATACAATGTTAATGGACCTCTGACACCTGTGTGAAATTGGTTAAAAACCTTCAAGAGAGGAGTTAAATTTTAAATGTTTCTGAGCCTGTAAAACTTTAAGAACCTATAGCATTTTCATTCCGAGTCCAACAATGGAACAGTTCAAACAGCGGTACAAAATGGTGTTCAGGTACAGTGAAGAAGAAAGTTGAACATGCACAAGATGATTTTTTTCCAATTTTTTTTTTACATTCTGTTTATTTATGAGCTGGTTGCTTTCTTTACTTTGCGATGATTTAAATTGATGAAGGTTAATGAGTATATGATTGATCAAAAAAACTCACAGGTGTATGGGGTCCTGGAGAGAGGGTAGGATTGCTTTAATAAGCTTCTGCTTTTCCATACTGCTTTTCGTGGATGATGAGTTTTTGTTTTCTTTGTTTTCATTATTTTGTTTTTAATAGTGTTGTCAAACGATTACAATTTTTAGTCAGATTAATCACAGGCTTCCTGTGGATTAATTGGCATTGTATTTTGCATGAGTGAACAGACTCAAAGAGGAAGGGAATACACATGCATTTAACTTGTTTATTTAACATTTTTTTAAGTTCATTTGAACAAAAATCTGCACGGACAAAGTACCTGGATTGTGTTTCCAAAGATGTTTCAGAGATCTCTGCATTGCAGATGGGATAACTGCATTAAGGATTTTCATCAGATGAATCATGAAGATAGATTAATCTGCATTAACGTGGGGATTTTGACAACCCCAGTTTGTATTTATTATGTTTGAAACAAATTAGAACAGATTATTGTCAATCTTCTGCCACTAGATGTTGCAGTGAGCATAACTGTGGTTATTTTAACGTACCTGAATATTCATTTTATTAGGCTGGATTCCCATATGCATAAGAGATGTTAACAGATTTCTTCTGTAGACGTCTTTTCTTTTTTTTTTGTCCATGATTGTAATCTATTTTGTCCTCCAAATCCAACTGTTAAAGACAATGACCTACCCAGTCTGGATCTGTAAGAGGTTCCTTCTTTTGAAAGAGATTTTTTTTCCCCCCAGCTTGTCTAGGAACTGCTGAATTCTCTGGACTGTGGTGCAAAATGATGCTGACTGGATAAAAAAAAAAAAAAAAGGAAAAAAATCATCTTGAAGAGAGTGAACTCGTGTAAAATCCTTTCTGACAGGTCAGGGCTTGTTGATCAGTGCCATCCTTTTAAACAACGCATGTCTGCTGTTATTTCTGCTCTTCATTAACCTCCACAGGGTTTAACATGGAGCCGTTTGTTCTGATCCACTTCCAGTGCTGTGCCTCAAAGCGGAGCGCACCTCGTGTTCTCTGGGGAGTGTTTTCTGCTCATCCCATTAATACCACAATAATTCATTTTCAAGATCATTTTGCTCTAATTGAACACGTCTCTTATATTCAATTCTTTCTGTGTCTTTAAGGACACCTGCCTACCTTTATGACAATCTGGGGGGGGGGGGGGGGGGGGGGGGGACTCCTGCTGCTCGTCATAGAGGAAAGAAAATCTCAGTTTCCAAATTAAGATTTCAGATAAATGACCTTACAAAGTAAAGGAAATCAAAGAAGTATGGGAATGGGGTAAATTGGATTCTTTGGCGTCTAACAGTATATGACTTAAACCATCTGGGGATTCTCTCCACAGTGGAGGAAGTGAGCATTTCCTAAGGCAACTATCCCACCTGGGACCTCCTGATGATCCATGGGGTGTTCGTAAAAAGCCTTGAAGTTATTCAACCCACTAAAAGGCTAAATAGATTTTTTTTCTATTAACATTTAGACTGTATTGCTCCGATTTCAGGGCTTCTATACTGGTTTCAGGCAATCTATTTCATTTTACTCAGTCAATATTCTGTATTTAATTTGCATAGCTTAATAACTGAGCTCTCATCAACCTGGATATCAACACTGACTGAAATAATGCTGAATTTACATAGTTTATTGTCTAATCAAACACAATTTACATGCAGTTATCATCTTGATCACCATCTTGCCTTTTTGATTTAGAATTTTTAACAATTTTAAGTATTTTAATTTTATGTTATGTTCGTTAATTTTTTGACATTTAATGGGCGGCAGTTCACTTGATAATACAAGCTGAGAAGCTTCAGCAGCCAATAAAACAGTACATTTATCCTAAATCAGACAGATGAGAGAACAAGGCTCCAAAACAAAACTGAACCTGGACCATTTTCATTAGGCAAAGCACAAGGCTTCCCCTGCTCTTAGGTTCTGAAAACACAATGTGAACAATGGTAATTAGATTGAAAAAAGAGAGCAGACCTTAGATTCTGCCAGTTGTCTCTATTTCAAATGGTTCTGCTTTGCTGAGAAGGATTGTTTCTACCTTTCCACTTGAGTATTTCAACAAATCAGTGATCAGAGAAGAATCTGCCTCTTTTAGAAGAAATCTACAATAATTTTATGCAGCAGGGGTCTCAAACGTACGGCCCGCGGGTCAGGACTGGCCCTTCAGAAAGTCCTATCCGAACCAGAAGAGGAAACTTTCAGCTGTGAGAAATCATGACATTAACTGCAATATATTTATTTGCCAACCACCCCTGGTTGGTATTTTAGTTTGTCATATGTGGTGAATCAGTTCAGGTGATCAGGATCAATGCAGATGTTGAAATGTGTCATCAATGATCATTTCTAGAATTTGACAAGATATTCTGATCATAACATGAACTAGCCCATTTGAGTCGCAGCTACATGTGGCCACATGTTTTATGTGTTTGAAAATATAAATAGTGAAATAAAAATCCACTGTGATGTGTAAGTTGTAAATGACAGTCAACTGAGGCAAATTATTGTTGAAATTGCAGTTCTTTTCAAATTGCAGTCATGTTTTGTTATAGGAGAGTTCATTAAATATTAACTTCTTAATGATATAGTATGACAGACAAAGACCAAGATTTAGAGATATAGTTATGTATAGATTATAATGACATTATTTACTGGTCTGGTCTGCTTGAGATCAAATTGCCCTGTAAGGAGTCGTCTGACACCCCAGTAAGTGTGTTTCATTATGTGCTGTTGATAACACTCCAGCCCACCACGGCCTGTACACTGTTCAGAGTTCTCTTGTATTCAAGACCAAGAGGTGAGCAGAACAAGTTGCAATATGGAGGATCCATGGTCTTGCTTTGCGTTTCATCAAATCCTACACATTTATGTTCAAAACCAAGGCTATAAAGTCTACTTTGGGACCCAAAACATGCCAAAGGCCGTAAGATTGAATGGACCATGGCCTCCCTACGTAAACATTTCCACGCACATGGTGCAAAATGAAAAACGATTAATCAGCACACACTATTGCTTGATCGTTGGATTGTGAACCTCAAGTGCTGATCGCGGGTGTGTTTGATTGGCATATCGGGGTCAGCATGTGCACTTTGAGGTGAGACTCTGTTGCTGTATAAATAGCTGCAGTCGCTCTTCTCTGGGGTCAAACCACATCGGCTTTGCTTCTTATCGTTGAGCCTCAGGGGCCCGTGGCCATGCTACTGGCTCAATCGCTGCTGCTCCTTCAACCCTTTTTGGAGGTATTAATCACAGCCTACCAGCACAACCCAGCCATCACCGCACTATCACAGTTTGTTCATTATCCTAATGCAACAATCTCAAGAACTGAGAGTTCTCTTGCAACCCGATGATCATGTGAGTAGATTTAATGAGGAGGCTGGTTTTTGCTTGCATAAAGTAATGAATGTCACACACACACACACACACACACACACACACACACACAAACTAATTAGAGCTGTTATGTTTTTAAAGATCCCATAAGCATTTCGATTATTTGTACCTTGAATGTTTCAGAGAGTTGCTCAGTGTCCATATCTCATAAAGGTTGAATTAAACTTGCTATTTACACATACAGCATGTTGAAATTGTGTAAAATCCCAAGCATGAGAGTTTTTCTCAGGTTCGAATGCAGGCGTCATGAGAAATACCAGTTATTATGGAGCAATTTTCTTCCCGAGATAATCAATGTTGGCGCTGACTCAAGCCTTGCTCCACAGGCTAAATGCTTGAATTGATCATTGACGCTTCCTCACCAATAAGCAGTTTAAAATGACTAATTGGGTGGGGCTGAGAGAGGCCCAGCCGGCCGTTCGCTATTAGTGTAATGATGATATGACATCAGACGTTTTCTCTGAAGCATTGTCTTGTTGTTATTGGGCGAGACAGATTATGATTGGGTTTAGCCGGTGCACATTATGAGATGCTCCTTAAGTAGCATTCATAAAGTAAAGCTCTTTGCTGTGTCAGAGTGATAATAAGGGTAGTGATTCATATATACTTTAGGAGTCAAGGGGTGCACCATGTTAGACCTGTATTTTCTTGTATTTGTCCTTGCTGTTAGGCGGGGGGGGGGGGGGGGGGGGTTGGCAGATCCTGTGATTCTTTTGTCCCCATGTAGATCAGACGGAGAGCTCTGTGTTGTAAGTCATTGATATGCCAGCTCTGTTTTTACACATTGTCATTTTATCTTTCTCATTACTGTCATTACTACCCCACACCGATACATCTCATTACAAGGATAATTGGGACAAACATAAAAATCTGAGGCCCTTCCCTTTAAGTTGGATATCTTTCAAATGCTCAGAGTAGATAACCGCCGTGTTAGGTCCACAACAGCTGTTAATATTTCATGATAATGTAGCTTTATACTCTCTGATATCTGTCTGACTTTGTGTTTCTTTTGATGGCGTGTTAAAATGGAAAATTAATACCGGTTCAAATGGGTCTACATTATCTGCACGCAGTCTCCAGAAACCTGGAAATGCACCTGAAGGACTCGACTCTATCTGGAGAACACGCGCTCCCACATGGCTGCGGTAAAATGTGTATGGATAGAGACACACACACACACGCACATGCACACACACACACATACGCACTCACACACACACACACGCTTTTATGTTGAGCTGGCTCTCAACTTCTGATGTCTTCTTATTTTTAGCCGGTCCTCCTTTCCGTCGGATCCCCATGAAGTCTTTCCCATCTACAACTTAGTTCCTCTGCCAAATATTGACTTTGGGATCTGATTATTAAGCAATTTCCACAAAACTTCAAATTACTATCTGAACAATTATTTTAAAGACGTTACAAGACCCAGTAGACCCCCAAGGTCCTGAAACTGATTATGCAAAAAGATAATTGCTATGAAGATTTTAAAAAGAATGAAATTGGTTTGACAAACCTATAAGTTGTTAAGTACTGCTCGCTGCAAAAGAATACATTTGCTGACAAGGCCACAAAAGAGACGGAGCAGGGGGAGGCTTTTCCCCGTGTGCTCAGGTGGGCGGGAGGTATCGCTCTCTTTATTATCACAGCTAATGGTGTTCCAGATCTGTCCTCAATTATCCGAGATGAGATGAACTATTAATTAATAATTCTTCTGATAGATAAATTGTGCCATGTTCAGCAGATGTGCACTTCTCAGAGATGAGACGAGACACAGATGGAGGCTATTGACCAACAGTGGCCCCGTTTTGCGAACCCCCCCCCCCACCGTAGATGTGCGAGCTTTATCTCACCGTGACATGTTGTTATGTTCTCCGTCCTACCCTCGGCTCTCCCGCCCGCCGCCGTCCTCCTTTAACAGCCCGCATACCGTCAGCAGCCGTCCATGTTTTCCTGATTTACTGTGTGCAAAGCCAATGTTGCATAATTTGTGTTTTAGGAAAGATATTAATCCTTCTTCACTTTGTGCAAAATGGTTATTTTTTTCCCGTGGCCCCTCCTTTCTCAGGTTAAATGTACACTGCCTGAAAAATGACACATCCTCAAAGTACTTTTGAGCAAAGGCTCACTTGTATAATTTTCCCATAAGCTGGGAGCGTTTAAGTGTAGAAAGGAGGAATTATATGGCTATGAATGGCTTCCTTAATAGTGATATCACTTCCTAGAACAAAAGAAGGTGGCTCTGCCATGAGCCGGAGGAGCGCGGCCGCCGGCTCGATTGGCCATTTCCGTGGCTTCCATTAAGGTCATGCACTGCGCCGCCGCGCCAGAGAGTGCATGAGTGACAACACGGCCAAGACGAATGGAGCACTCTCCCACAAACCTCGTTAAGACTGAAATCACCGAAAAAATAATAGTTATTAAATTAATTGCAGTCATAATCTCGTAAAATATGTGTCAAAAAATTATATGCGGTTCGATTAACACATAACATGGGTGTCAAATCTGTAATAAAACCCTGATCAATAAAACAATAACCATGTTGTTAAAAGCAGTCATTGAAAGGTGTTGCTGGCAGTGGGCTCCAGGGGTGAGCAACCCTTTTAATATAAACGGATTTCATCTTTCCACCGTGTCACCTAAATCACCTCAATGTTTGTGTATACAATTAAAATAAGATAATAAATTGCAGTGCTGGATGGATTGCGAACGCTCCCTTCGACCTCATAGATCAGGCTTTGTCACTGGCCCAGAAAATGCATGTCTAACAATCTGTTGATTACAATGCGGTGCGAGCAGAGAGGGAGGGCCCCGACTGTTGCAGGATACATTATTTTAACATATTGTTATGTTTAAATCGATAAGTTTTAAACGAGCGCTAACGACTGCTATTAATTAAACTTTGAGAATCTTTTATTAGGAAAGTTACCACTTGTGCACTTGATTTAATGAATGGTTTATTATTTCATTTCGTCTGCCCTGACCATTACGCTCGAACTGCTCTTTTATCTCGAACCGAAACGAGGCGCGGCGCAGTTTATTTGCCGTGCGGAGATGATAACGCGTCACTTGAAGGGCATATTTGTTTTAAAGCCTTGGAGGAGTAACTGTGTCTGGCTCTTGATACAATTTGCCTCCCTGTACAACCATATTGAAATCTTCACTCCCCCTCCTCCTCTTCTCATCCCCCCTTCCTCTTTTTTTCTGTCTATTTGGCCCTTGAGATATTATTATTATTTTTATCAGTGTGTTTATATGAAATCATTTGAGTGGGGATGTCAATTTGGAAATGAAATTGTCTGTGCAAGGGGAATCATTCAGATTGGAAATTAATGGTATTGCAATTAAAACTTGGGAGTTACAGTATTTGGTAACAATTATGATAATGACTGTAGCTGGAGGTGTGATTTTCAAGAGGAGGAGGAGGAGGAGGAGGAGGAGGGTGTTAGCAAGTGCTGGAAAGCTAGCCTCTGCAAATGTGGTGTCTCCACTGACTCCTTCTAATAGAGCGATGCCACGGAGAAAATATCTGAGCTTCTCCTCGCCACAATGTGTGTTATTCCATTTACCCAACACAGATAAACCGCCTTTTGTGATATTGCTGCAGGAAGCTCTTTGCTCTCAAGCTGCCACTGACGGAACGTGTCCTACATTGTGTGGCGGTAATAGAGTGGTTTATCAGCTCGTGTTGAGAGTAGCTATAGGCTAAGTATGGTTGAGAGTCACAATTACCAGCAGACACAACATGCTGTTTGTGTGCTCATGATTAATGCGCTGGATCAATGTGGGCCGTTGCAGAGACGAAGGAGGGTGATGGAAGATTCCGGTGAGACCCCCTCCCCCCGTCCCCCCCTTTTTTCTTTTTTACCGCCTTTTCTTTCTTTTTTCTTTCCCCATCATGCACACACACACACACACACACACACACACACACACACACACACACACACACACACACACACACACACACACACACACACACACACACACACACACACACACACACACTGCTATCAGCCAAAGTGGATGATCAGTGGGGGAATTCTCACACTCTCTGGGGTTTTTGCAGTGGTTTGTAGATTTTGCCTTCAGGTTTGAAATTCACTCAAACTGCTGAAGTCCTTTATCCAGTTTTTTCCCCTCTCTTCCTCTCAATTGAGCGTTAACTGAGGGTCCACATGGGGAGGGAAGCAGTTGCCTTTTTCTTTTTTCTTTTAGCTGGGAAACAGTGTTTACTCTGCAGCAACTGTACTTACACTCCCATGTCAACCTCTATAAACAATAAATACCTGTTTCAAGAGGCCACCCTGGGCAACATGAAATCTGAGCTTTGTGAAAGGAAGATGATTTAGGTTCAAGGAAGACAGCGGAAAACTGTATTTGCGTTTGCTCGCCTTTTTGCTTGTTGTCATATTACACTGACACTTTATAATCTGAATGTAATATGAAACATTTAGCTTTTCAGCCTTATCTGTGTCTCATCACACAAAATCTAGAAGGGAGGGAAATAGCCTCAAATAGTATCTCACTATCACTACCACTAAAGATAAAATCTTTGGCTTGAGTTTTCTTAATTCAGCTCAATTTGAAAACAAGTCCATTAAAACCACAGTGTAATAATATTTTCAAGTGATTCCTCGCTTCAAGTGAAAACGCATTGAAAGTTAAGGTTTTGTCTTTACATGGCAAAATTGTGAAAATGGTGTACTTTTACATGGAAATGGCAGAAATTGTTGTGATGAAACCACAGGCACATATAAACAGAGAAATATATACTATAAACATCAACAATGGCGAGCACACAGACATTTGTATGGACAGACACACTATTTACGGCCGTGGTGCGCATGTTCAAAAGTTCCGTTTTCCTACGGAGTCAAAGCGTTTTCAAAAAGTTCCACCTTGGGAACCATTTAAAAAAAGTTACATTTTCAGTGGCTCTGACCGTCATCTTCATGTAGACAGTCAACACAAAATGTAACAAAAGTTTTTCAGTTTTTATTTGAAAAAAATTATATAAATGAGGCCTCAGTCTCACCGTATCCCCTCCCCTTTTACTGTTACATGAACTATCTCCATGTCACCTTTCACTACATCTATAAACTTTCTCTTCAACTCCTCCCCAACGGTCCCAAACATCCACTACATCTCCTCTGGAAATATCTTAAGCCTGCATCTCCAGCTTTATATCTAAACTACTCCACCTCATCTGTCCCTCCATTCTGTTCATTTTCAATCCCATCTATCTTCATCTCCGCCACCTCCAGCTCATTAAGCTACACAATTTTGATTACATGACTCAGCAACTTTTGACGTGACAAGAAACTCATCAATTGTTTGTATTAAGTGCATCAAGACGAGTGACAGAAAGTTGCCATCCTTTAAAACTTAATCAGATCGAGTCTGATGGAGTTTCAGCAAAAAAAACCCATAAAATCTCATTTATCAAAAATACCACAGTTACTTACTTACTTGCTTGCATTTTGCGCCAGAATTTTGTGATGGATCATAATCCAAACTTTTTGCTACTTTTATCATGACAGAAAAAATGCATCACATATATTATTGAAGGTTTTTCTGTGCTATGTTCACACAAAATGTAGCTTGCATGTAAAAATATAGTTTCTACAAACAGTACTATGATGAGATGAAGATAGCAGAACATAATTAATAGTTAATGCAACATTTTGACTGTGAGGTTCTATGATGTGACGAAGCATCGCCATGTTGTGCATCTTTATCTACAACGTATTGTTTCGCTAAAGGCTCTTTTTATGCATTTTCAAATGAAAATGGAAGAACTTACGTGACATTTGGGCTGTTCGTTTACAAAACAACAGTGATATGAAGCTCTTACAAATTGACTTTCAGAGTGCAGTATTTTCAAACTGCATAAGTGTCTGTTTCTGTGTAAGCAGGCTAAAAAAAACAAACCTTTGTGAGATAAAAAGTTGTGCACACACAAACTACAATCAAAATGTTTCATGAACATGTGAAAATAGAGCGACACCAAAAACAATAGCAGATCCCAGAATAATGTTTGTACGGCTCACTTTTCTAATCGGTGCAATGAAGTTTGCAATAACTACATCATTGCATTAAAACAAAACAAAAAAACAGCACCAACTAGTGGACTGGCATGCATACTGCAGTTTTCTATGGCGAACATTTTCAAAACGTTTGTTGTAAATCTTTTGGAAAGGAAAAAAGAAAATCGAAACAAGGGCCTACAACCAGAACAGAAGAAATCCATTGGTACTTGTAAATGTAAGTGTGAAGGACAGTGTGTGTGTGTGTGTGTGTGTGTGTGTGTGTGTGTGTGTGTGTGTGTGTGTGTGTGTGTGTGTGTGTGTGTGTGTGTGTGTGTGTGTGTGTTGGTGGCTTTCTGTCGCTCTGTGTTTGCCATGTGATTCACTGGTGCTCAAACTTTTGCTCATGGTCAGCTGTGATTGGCTCCAACGTCACCACTGAACAAAGTGGTAAAGAAGAAGAATGGATGGATCTACATGAGAAAATCCATAAATCACATTATACAGGAATGGCATCATTGATGTTTACATCGACAGGTGTGAGCTGTGATGTTTCCACAGTCACCTAAAACTATGTATGAATGGGTGGAATTATGGACGGTGACTGAAAACAGGAGGAATGTTAATGAAGAAGTTTGTTTTTAATTGTACACAAAGAGGGATGTTTTTAATTTACAGTCTCAAAACGGTTGTCTTGACCCCCCTTGACAAAAGCCCATCATGAAGCAGGGAAAATTTAAACCACAGGACTACAAGCAAATTGTGAGTAAAATTTTGACTTGACACTCTCATCCAGAGAACAATCTTGGCCTTTAAGTGAACTTTAGTCTTACCCGGATCTGTTGTTCCCCCTGTATTTTCATTCCAATTTCTCATAATTTCATCATAAACCCCATGATTGTTAGTCCTAACCACAAAATTACCGAGTGGGGGGGGAAAAAATCACAGAAAACAGCACATTTTTATACTGTGTGTGGATACAACAAACACGACATAACTTGTTAATTAGCGAGCTTCCATGAAGTGCTGCTTCTCCAATGTGGTTACCTGTGGAGCGGACCACGTGAACCGGTTCCTCTCGTTTCCTGTCTCGATAATAAGCTAACCGGAATGCTGAATTATTGCTCTAATGACCACCACCTTTTCGCTATCAAAGTCTAAAGTCATTCCAGTGGGCATTCTGAATGCAGCTGAATTACTCTGCCAGACTCGGAGCAGGCCATTACATTGACTAGTACACTCGTCTCAGATTTCAATAGCTTTCAAACAAAAGCCTATCACTCAGCGTGCACGTCTCCCACTGAAATCGGCAATATGTGGTTTAAGTGCAAAGTCCAGCACCGCATACCAGAGGTTACTTTGCAAGATTTTATGGATGGGCCTGCCAGGCATTATTTAGACGTAGCCCTTCCATGGTTCAAACAAATTATAATGTAATATGCTTTTTGGAAAGAGCCCAAAAAATGTACTAAAACGACACACTATCCCAACAGGAGTGCACTTTGTTTTTTTCTTTTTCTTTTTCTTTTTTTCTTTTTTTTTTTAAAACCAGGATGCAGAACGCTGAGCCCTGGAGCCAGAGCTGGGAAAGAGAATTACCCATCAACTCCTGAGCAGATTCAGTGGTCAATAATTGAATGAGTGAATCCCATTGTCCAATTACCCACATTATCTGTGGATACTCCTCTCATTAAAAGGCTGGAGAGGAAGGAGAATAATTAAAAAGATTTGCAGCATGGGCATTTAATGATGACGCTGCTTTTGCCTGATATACTCTCCAGGACGAGTGAGATCATTTGGGATTGAAGGCAGGAGAGCAACCCCTCAACTCCCACACCTTTCTACTCCCCCCCCCCCCCCCCCCCCCCTCCTTTCTGCCCACAACCCCTTTACCCTCCCTCCCTCCATCCATGCTGCCCTGCTTCAGCCACAGCTCTACAGACGGGCAAAGCCCTCTTGTTGAGCATCTTGTTATTGAAATGACTTGCTGTGATTACAAACATTTATGCAGAAGATGTTAATGTCTTTGTGCTTTTTAAACTGTTCCTCCAAATAACAGTGCTCTTTTCCTTGACATTGAGGGCCCCCGTTTACACAACGTTTCAAGTGAAAATTGATCATTTTGGAGTTTTCATTTCAGAAAGGCTTCGTGTTTAAATGGCAATGTTTTGACAATTATGTCCATTTACACGGAACCAGCAGAAATGCTGAAAACGATGGCGTTTTCATATTTTCAACAATACACTATAAACAGTAACAGTGCCAGTACATAGACATTGGTATGGGCAGAGCAAGTTGGATTGTTATTACATGTGACTGTCAACTGTAAAACTACCAAGTCCCAGGACAATAGGGACTGGGAGTCATGGCACTCTGAAGGAAACATTGTTGTTATTGTCCAGAACCGTACGGAGCCCAAGCGTTTTTCAAAAAGTTGCATTTCCAGTGGGTCCGACCACTGTTGTTGTGCAAACAAACACCCAAAACTTAACAAAAGTCTTCTGTTTTCATTTGAAAGCATTGTTGCGTAAACAACGCCATACTTAATATTTTTGTATGTATATTTTATTGCACATGTTAATATTGTGATAAAGATGAACTTGCAATATATCGTGCACGCATCTCACATCCCATTTGAAAGTTTCCAAATTCTCCCCTGAATTGTAAATGCACGTTGAATATTTAAAAGAAAGATGCTACAAAGCTCCAACGTGCAGTGTAAACACTTGCAGTGGAGTGCTAAATTGCTTGTTTAGACTGGAGGTGCTGCTGGCTGTAGGGGCACATACTGTACCTGTGTGGGGAAGCCTTCGTCAGGTAGAAATTCTTTGCTCCATTAAGCTCGTGAGTGCTTCAAGAAATACCCCCCCCATTACCCACCAACCCTCCCTCCCCAAGCCTCTCCAGCTCCTCTTCCATCAAGCTTTAATTAGTCTCAATGAAAAGCACCAGTGCAATTTGTGAAGATCTCTCTTGCTGAAGGGGCCCGCTTCGTTGAAGATTTTTATTTTTTTTTTACCTCAATCTCGTGCCTCACATGGTCAAGTGTGCTCATGTGTGGTGAGTCTGGAGGGCCACTGTTTTCACTGTAAACATGCTCCAGAGTGTTGCTCAGGACATAGCCAAGAGTAGTTATTTCACTTTTTAAACAAAAAGCGACGAGTCACCGAAGTGACGTAGCAGCATTTCAACCTATCTGCTCATTTAGATCCTTTGGAAGTTTTTGTGTCGTGCTTGACTCCAAGTTTGATGTTTATGGAACTTCCTCATTGGTGTAAATATTAGTTCAAATGCGTCCAGACAGCCGGCGATGGTCCAGAGCTCTCTGTGTGATCAGCTGACATCATTCACCAAGCCAAGCTGCATGTAACATACATAGGTAAATATGCGTGGATCTTGTAAGACACCCTAACTAATACTGACAAGACACTATGGATGTTGGATCTGGCGTGAACAGCCATGTAACAAGCTCGCCATAGCAGCATCAGCGTCAGTGTGACTAAAATGTAGAAAGTGAAAACAGACCAACGGCCGCTTGTGATATCTGGAATTCCAGAGCTTCATTCAATATGACAACTTTGATATGTCATCCAAATACTAAACACACAGCCATTCAAGATAGATTTGAAAAACTTGGTTGTAACATTAGGTTTGGCTGAAGAATATGAATTAATCAATAAGAGGTGTTCATTGTCCAATGTTAAAATAGGCATTACGTCTTCAAACATGCATGAGTGGTGAGTTTTTAAAATGGCATTTTTGAGCATTGCAGTCAAAACATTAACATACTCATTGTTTGGTGTATTTTCATAATTTTATGCTAACAATGTTAAACATTTTACTCAAGACTACACTCAGAGGAGGCTCAGTTAAATATCCATCCATCTTCTATCCTAGTTTTATCCAATTGAGGGTGGAGAAGTCACCAGTCCCTCACATGGCAAACACAGAGACCAACAAAATGTCCAATCAGCCAGAATTTATGTAATTACTGTGAAGCGTTCTCTTCTTAAAGTTAACACATATAGTCGTCATATTCTTATTTCCCCTAGCAGTGTGTGAACACATCTTGTTAGACCAACATGTGATGATCATACCTAAACAAACCAGTAACTTCACCATATTGAGACTTTTCTCATCACATTTACAAGAACAAAGTGTGTTTTGTTTCCTCGCCTGTTGTTTGTATACATTAATGTGTGCTCAATTGCCACACAGAAATATTGGCAGAATAAGTCCTCACCCCATCCCTCAAAGCTTTATCTAGTGTACCTTGGTATGACCCCCCCCCCCCCCCCACACACACACACACACACACACATTTTAAAAACCGCTCATCTGGAGGTCATTCACAAAACCCAGCAGGAATATTAGTGGCAAGTATATCAAGAGCAAACTCGGGGTAACCCCACAAATAGCACTAAGGCTAAATGAGTGGATAGTGCTGTTATCCAAGAGGCAGATTTTCACTGTCATCAGAGATATATTGTTTCCCACACATCCTCCTGTGCAGCGTCAAGATGAAATGCTGTGTAAAAGCTGCCATAAGAACGTCAGCGGAGATTAATCACACTTATCCCCGATCCGTGGTGACATGTCTAACCGGGTCACCTGTAAAAAGACCATTTCAGAGCTGAAACAGACCAGCCCTCTTACACAGTGAGATCCGGCTCAGAGAAGCAGCCCCGCGGTCACATGACAGAAACCAGAGAACAGCATGTGACGCGCCTCAGGATCTCAGAACAGAACGATTGGTTTTTATCACCACAAGATGAGGCGGGTTGTTTGCGCCATGATTGATGTATGTTTCTGAGTGTGTGTGTACTTAGTAGAAGAAATCGCAACAGCGTTAGTGGTGAACCTCAGTCATTTGTGCTTCAAAAGTTCCAAGTTTCAGGTTCCGCTGCTCAAAACTGACACTGAATAAACACAGGAGAAGGGAATGTCCTGTATTTTGTTTCCCAGTAATGAGATTTGTTGTTTTAAATTGTCTTGTAATTTCAGTGGAATGTGTCCTTTAATGTTCCTTCTTCTTACACACCTATGCTGGTGCCTATGCTACACTATGCTGTATTTATGATGCCAGCACAAGCAGATAATTCAGAGGTCAAGCACCTCATCCAGGGATGGTGGACAGGTTGTTTTCTGCCAGTTGGACTTGATGTAACAAACAGCGATTGTGAAGAAGCTGGAGAAAAGCCTCTCGGCTTGAAGACTTCATGCTTTGCTGTCTCCAGACCTCTTAACTTTCCAGAGTTCTGTCTCAAAGTTGAGCAGCACAGGCCAAGGATTTTTCTTAACCTCTTTTGAGAAATGGACCGCGGGGTGAATTCATAAAAGAGCAGTCTGTTGGACAATTTGTCTTTTGACAGGAGGGAACATTGGAAGCCACCAGAGGGTGGTCAGCGGTGAGTGGCACAGCCGCGCCTGGGGCGGTACCTGCAGGCCATTCTTCCTCCTGATTTGTCCTGGATGAGGAGAGGAGGGGAGCGGCAGCGCGGGCCGCCATCTGGCCCCGGCCGGGGGAATTAGGTGGTGGGGCGCGGGTGGCGGGTGTGCGTTCGGTGTCAGTACGGCTCCATCAGGGCTGTTTGTGAACAGATGTTCGGCGGTGTGTTCGGCTCAGGAGGGAAGACGTGTCTATCAGTGGCTGGAGGCTTTCGACTCTGACCTTGAGCCTGCTGCATGTCAATCCCTGCATCCTGGAGCCCTGCGAGAGAACCAGGCGCCGCCCTGCTTGGACATCAGATACTCTGGAAAAATTGTACAAACATAATCCATGTAATCGCTTTGTATGGTTGTATAAAAGCAACACCTCAGAATATGTTTTAATTTCCTCAGGAATACCGATAAAAGTCCAGTTTTTAAACTCTAGCGCCGGGTCAGGGTTTTCCTTAACCACGGGATCAGCGTCTCTCTCTCTGTCTGCGTTATCCGTCCTCACAAGCAGAAGACAGCGGGAAAATGCAAGGGCAAGAGGATCCATATCCTCCGTCTCCATCGTCCGGATCTCAGCAATCAATAAGCGTTTAATCAGTCAATTATATGGCGCTAATTTAACAGCCTGCAGGTCGAGCCATCTCTGAGCGCTTCCCCCCATGAAAATACGAGCCATCGGAAATTTATCAGAGCAGAAAATGAAGTTTTCAAAAATGGATGTCCATCGCATGTTTTTTCATGTTGGATGATAGTGAGGACGAGCTGCAGTCCAGAGGGAAAGGGTTAAAGAAGAAGATTAGGAACCAGCGGGAACAATTGAAGTTATGGAAATCTTACAGAGAACTTCGGGGGAAAGATCTACAAATTCTGCAGAGAGGCATTAAAATCCGACACTTTGAGTGAGGGGAGAATAATATTTTAAACATTTTCGTCTCCACCGGAAAAAAGCTCATTATGATTTCTCTCACATTTGTCCTTTTATTTATTGAACAAATATTGCCTCTTATTGATATCTCTCTCACACACACACACACACACACACACACACACACACACACACACACACACACACACACACACAGTTGAACCCGCCGTGCCAACAAAATTGTTTATTTGTTCATAAACTGAAGGCTGATGTTTTATTTATGGTTATTTATTAGAGAAAGCAGTGCTGAATTGATGTTCCGCTAATGAGGAAGCAAAACAAGAAGCCCACCATAATAGCAGGGAGGGTTTGCCAGAGAACCTGGCTTTGTGATTCCTGCTGTCAATATTTGAATTGTTGGGAGGAGAAGCGTTATGGGGACGAGCTCCACACTCACCTATAAAAACTAACATCTGTTGGAGCATACATTAAGTTTAAAAATATCTGTACAGAGATCACCGGGTAAAGTACAGTCAACCAGATGTCGCTTTAAAAGTGCCAGATGGAACAATGAAAGCAGGATTGGAAATTAGAAAGCACTGTGAAAGGTCAGATCAATTAAGAAAGCTGCGTTGGCTGCCATATGACAATTAAGGCAAGTTTAAAGCACTCCAGCTATTGGGGCGGCCGAGTGAGCGCCTGTCACACACTGGAACTTCTTGGGGGCATTAAAAAAAAGGGGAGGGGGATTTTTCCCAGACTGGAGTGCATTTTCACCAGGTCAAGGTTAATGACCCGAGCAGATAAACCTGATAGAACGCCTCACAGCGACGCTCGCGACCTTTGTCCGTCAGTATTAAGGAGCCAATAAATTACAGCTGTGACTTTAAGTGACATTGAAATTTACTCGGCTCTAATGAGTGGAAAGAGAGAGGGAGAGGCAGTGAAGAGGGATGCATAGTGAAAGGGGAGTGAACGGGAACAGGAGTGGGGAGGGAGTCATCACTTTTTCTTGATTTTTAAGATTTAAGCCAGACATCGACTCACTGGACTGCTGGGCCGAGAAAGAAAGAATTGCCTGTTTCACAGGTGACGGTAGTATTATGATCATTTCAAACACATTCGAATCAGGTATCAGATCAAATCTCTCCAAAGTGTTGAGGTTATTTCAAGGTAAAAATGCCATATGCATGCATCTTTTTCTTTAAATTAGCTCCTGCAGTGGTCACAAGATCACCCTGTGATACTGAGGATGACCTTTTTGCTCTCGCTCAGACTGATGAGAGTTCCCCATCACTGATTTAGACATAATCTCATGCGCCTCTTCTGCTGCGCCATCCTGCACTGAAAGCTGCTTCAGCCTTTAAAACTCAGAGACTCTGTGTGTATGTGTGTGTGTGTCTGCTGTCCCAGATGGCTCCAACACCCATGAGTGCACAAGAACCACAAGGGGGCAATATTTGCATTGTTTGTCTGCATCTTCCACTGACACACACACACACACACACACACACACACACACACACACACACACACACACACACACACACACACACACACACACACACACACACACACACACACACATACACACACTGATTTACATTTATGTTTTGCATTTGCACATTTGGATCAAGCACAGTTTAGCATTGCAACACGTTAGCAGAAACAACGATAAGCTGTTTCCTGTAGCGACAACAAGCTCGGTCTGTCTGACTAACAGGACCGCAGGCTCTTTATGTCACACGTTACAGGCAATGTGAATTTACAGACTAAAACAGCACTCGCAGAGCTTATCTGCACTTCTTTAACAAACATTTCTTCTTCTCTTTTTTCCCCCTCCTCCACAGCAGTTCTCTCTGCTCTCATTCCCTTTGAACTGGGCAGGGATCAACAATGCATTGTTCTGAGTGGTCAAGCGTGCAGCGGTACCGCGTGGTACAAAGCACTGAGAGGCAGGAGATCTCCTCCACACTCCCAGAACAGGACCATTTAGGAATCTCTCACACAATTTGTTCAGTTGATTCTTCCAAAGTTCTGCTGTAAGCACTTCTGAACTGTGCAAACAGAATTATTCATCACATTAATGATAACATAAATGCAGCGGCGACAGAATTTAATGCACCCGTGGAGATTACCTGTATTTACTTATGGAAAAAAAAAGAATACATTGAACTACTTTTTTAGGGTAGGGTTGGGGGAGTGGAGGAGAGAGGGAGTAGGATGTGGTTCCTTTGAATCTCTGTCCCCGCCGCACTGAGAAGGCTATATGTTAGGTCTGCTAATGTCTCCATTTGCATGTCCTTAAAATACAGTTTTAATTATAGATAAGAATAACCTGTGATGGCGCCACCTCTGCAAGCTGTGCGCGCACTCAGTGTGTTCCTAGTCTGGAATATTCACAGATTAATGTTAATGGTTTAGATAAGCTGGTGAAAAGAGTCCAAATAAAATGTGCACTCACACATGATCAAACGATTCCTGCACAATTACAGGAAGCACAATCATTGGACACAATCTGGACAATTTAAAAAAAAATCTTTTCTCCTGAAGGCGGTACATCTATGACAAGGATAGAGAACTGGTGGCTTGTGGGCCACATGGGGCCTCCCTTTACGATTCTTTGTTAATTCTCAAAACCAACCATTAATGAAAAAGGGTCATTGTATCCACATTTGGAGCTGCTATCAATTGCAATTACTCTTAAATGTATTTGATGGTGAAACAAAATCAAATCCAGGCATGTTCATCTACACACCTTGATCAAGTGCTCTACACTCACTCTTTATATGTGGCATCTCAAAAAGTATCATAAGTTGCAGATCCTTCCTTCCATGGTTCGATCTCTAAGGTCACGTTTTAGTTCTGCCGTTTAGGAAACAGTCATTCACGCTTTCATATCTTCCAGATTAGATTACTGTACGGCCCTTTACTCTGGTATCAGTCACATAAAAAGATTACAGCCAATCCAGAAGGCTGCTGCAAAGATAAACTGCAGCTGTTGTCACAGCCTAACTGTGAGTTTTAAGAAATGATTAATCAGAATATTACTTACTTTCAGTTCCGAACAATAACTTTTAACTCCATGTGAATCTGTTCAATCCCTGAGGTAATCTTGTTTTGCCTTTTTAAATTCCAACTCAAGGACAGCTTATCCTTTAAAATTTCTCCTTTAAAGTCTATGTTATACTTTTATGTAAAATTTTTGATTTACATATTTTAGAGTATTTTTTTTTAAACGTTTAAGCACTTTGTAACCACAGTCTTTAAAGTGCTATAAATAAAGTTATTATTAAAGGCAATAAACTATTCATACTTTGTTGCAGTACTTTAGTAGACCTTTGAGAAGTTTATACTTTACTTCAGCATTTTCTTGGGGTATTGTTCTTTCCCTCATTTGAACACAAACCATTGCTTTCACCTCTTCAGACTGGATTGTTTCTTCTTTTAACTTCTTTGAGGACAATCTTGAGTTAAAAGTGAAAGGATCAAAGCGGCTGATGCTAACAGTTTATCCACACACGTACAATTCTAAGTGAGATGGAGTTACATCAGTAATGGATGTAGGCCAAGACTTTGTGTTTGAAAAACAGAGGTTATTTAAAAAATAAAAAGCTGAAACTGAATGGAATTCAATGATTTGTATAAAATCCGGCCACGCTTTTATGATTATGTAATTTTTTTTACATTTAGAAAATCATTCAGTTTCTGACTCTGAATCTGTATAACTGATAATGATTCAGTTGGTGATTGACAATGATACATATAGTATCACAATAACAATAGTTGAAATGAATGTGTATATGAAAACCCCACTGAATAAGTTTCAAGACACCCTAAAAAATGATTATGTATCAATGCATTTCAAATGCAATTTTTACAGTTGAACCTTTTCACTTTAACTTTAAGAAACAACTTGAATCTAGATTTTTAGGTCATGTTTCCACATGTTTACCAGGTTTCAAGTGAAAGCACATTGTTTTTGCCTTTTTGTTATTGAAAAGTTTTGCATTTACACAGCATTATTTTGAAAACAATGTCTGCTTACACAGAAATGGTAGAAACACCGAACAGGATGCGGTTAGCATTGCACAAGTTTGTTCTGTTGGTTGATTTTTTTTTTTTTTCAGAAAGTTCCATCTTGGGAGCCATTTTCAAAAAGTTGTTTCAGTGACTTCGAGCATTGTTGTCGTGTAAATGGATACCCAAAATCAAATGGAAGCTTTCAGTTTTTACTTGAAGCCTTCGGCCCTATCCACATGAGCCAAAACAATCTTTTTTCTCCCCGCCTTTCTTTAAAAAAAACACTCCGTCCACACGTCACGTTGAACACAATTCAACAAGATGCCAGGTCTTTAGAGGGTGCTGTGACTCACCAAATACACCAAATATGCAGAAGAAGACACAGAGAATTCTCCTGCTCCTCCTTGTGCTTGAGAAATCCAACATGTCCCCTTATTGAACCAACTAGCATCAGTAGCTTCTGCAGCATAACCTTCTAAATTATCGCAGCGTGTGGATGATCGGTCAAAAACGATGCAGCGGCATGAAACATTCTGGTGTGGACAGGCCCTTTAAGTCTTCATTTACGCAAGCATCTGCATTTCTGTTTAATACAAGCACTTGAGAGCTTTTGTCATCTTCACAGTGTGACTTGTTGGTGTGAAAAGGTTCAGTTGATGGATCTGAAACAGCTCAGTGTTTGTGTCATCTTTTGCAGAGCCTGAGGTCGGATCACCTTCAGCTCTGTATGTGCTGACTGTAAGTGAACGCTCTTCCCCCCGCGTTTCTCCTGCCATTGATTGTTGGGCCACTTCTCCGCAGGAATGTGGGAATTAATTAGACAATTTGTATAATGGACTTGGGCACATAAAGACACGCGGGGCTCGGTAGAGTGGAGGCATCCTGTGGCTCCCATTGTCCTTGAGGAACTCTCATCCAGATGTTCAAACGGATTGGATGCTGACCCCTCACCCGTTCCTAATTATCATCTGAATGACAACACGGCACAGATCAATAGTTCCCAGTCGCAGTTTGAAGATCACAGATAAGGAGCCACCTTGTTGTCAGAGAGGAAAATGCTAATGTAATTAATGTTCAATAATCCTCTGGCAAAGGATCTGAGTGTGGATATCATGAGCGGATATTTACTCCAAACGGAGGGAAAACACAGCAACCGGGAAAACAGGGTCAAGGAGGTCCTGGAGGTAGTTTACACGGGCATGGTGTGCAGGAGTTAAGAAAAAAAAGTGTAAAACAGAGGGGACTTCCTGTTGAGACTGCAACTTGTGATGAGGTCAATGGGACTCTTTAGAGGTGTCAGAGTGTGTGTGTGTGTGTGTGTGTGTGTGTGTGTGTGTGTGTGTGTGTGTGTGTGTGTGTGTGTGTGTGTGCGTGTGTGTGTGCGTGTGTGTGTGTGGCCACTGTAGTAACACTCTGCAGGCATCTCTGCTGTCACTGCAGACACACCGTTTAATTACCCTTCATGATAACAACACCATAATGTGCATCCTCTGGGGAGGTTTATTAACCCGTTAACATCCACCTCCACCAGGTTACTGTATATTCTGCATCACTTCATTCATGTTCATTTTTTAGTTATTTTTATGTGGCTCTTTTATCACTTTTTTTTTTTTTTTTAAACCACCGGAGAAAGTGCTCCATTAAACTTGACAGCTGTAGTTATCTTGCAGGTAATATTTTTTTTACACATATGCTCATTACACATCTTACAAAATATGATGCATCCTTATTGATTAAAGTAACTAGTAGAATTAAAAAATAAAAGTGGCTGCACTACAGTACAAACATTAAAATGCCCCCCACACATCAGTAGTAACATTTAATCAATACATTAAAGCTTTATTATGGGCATTTCTGTGTTGAGATTGAGGTTTTATGCTTTATTTAGTTATATTCACAGAATTATGTATGTTTCATCTAGTATATGGGGCATTTGATCAGTTCTCACATCTGCTTTACAAAGTATGCTGGATACAATTTTAAAGCACAACATCTAATGTGTTTTGGATCATGTGAAAAAAAGTGTGTGTTTTGCCATTTGAATTTGTCGTCTCTGTAAAATGACAATAGTATCATCTGACGTCACCTCTGGAGGGCGCCACAGAGCATTGAGGGTGGGGCACGGCAGCAAGAACGCTCTGGAGGTCTGCACTCGCGTGTGTGGTTTCATTACAAAACCAATAAACAGCGCCAACTCGTGGCCTGGTGTGCTAACTACAAAATCTTCAGCGTAAACAGACATCGTTTTCAAAATGTTGCCATGTAAACGCAATACTTTTGTGAAACAAAAACTTAAAAACAGTGAGTTTTCACTCGGAACGTGTAAACGTGGATTCAACTTACAAAACACGTCATTAACTTGTTAACATTTTCACAACAACTGCAATATTCACACTGACAAATATGTACAAACCAACGGCACAATAAAAACATCCAGGAGTGATTGTGTGAGAGCTGAGCAGCGTGTGATGAAGCTGTTTCTTCCTCTGTTAGTATCTTTTAGCCTGTAATGACGCTGACCTCCTGATGACACACAACAAACCCCCGTCGAGTCACCTGCGCCGCCCTGCTCCTCCTCCTCCTACAGGCACGTGTGTCTGTTCTGATGTCGGCCCAGCCTCCACTCTGCCTCACTGAGTTCATGATTGACTTCATTCTTTCACCCACCAGCCCTCCTGTAAACCTCCGCTCACAACAGCGCTCCCCGCCGAGCCAGAAGCAATTTCCCTGAGAAGTTTCACTCTTCATGATTTAAAATCATAAACCCAGCATGTGTCATTGAAGATCCCAACCATGATCCTTTTTTCTCTTTCCTTCCCTGGCAAAGTAGAATAGAGGAGGTTGCGGGTAAATAGGCAGAGATGCCCAATTAAAGGAATTGTTATTGTGAAATAGCGCTGGATCTCATCGGGATTTTGCTTCAGTAACCATCCCATTCCGGCTTAAATGGTCTATATAAGCAGTGAAGAGAGGCAGGATGGGATGTTTATATGTGTGGGAGGGTGTGTTCGCTACAAGATGGAGAGAGATGGAGAGAGATGGAGCAATACAATTTATTCCTTAAGTGAGGTAAGGGCCATATTGCCTACCATTAACAGAGCAGAACGTCGGCACGGGCTGATAATTAAGTAATCCGCGAGAGCATGAGCAATATGGGACAATCACTAACATCCCACTGCTCCTTTGCCACATCAAGCCACTCACACATACCCTCCTCCACCCAAACATCATTTCAGATTACACTGGGAAATATTATTGCAATGTGATTTGAAACTGCTGCTACACTGGGAAGAAAAAAAAAAAATGTCTGCTTGAACCTCCAAACTAATGATTCCAGTGAGATGAAGTCATTTCTAAAGACGTGTGTCGCCTGTCACACTTTTCTGATTTCCTCCCTGTGGAAAGTTTGGCTTAATATTTGTTCAACACAGGAAGCGTTATTGGGCTGTTTGATTTTTCTTTAGCGTTGCCTGTGTGACTGTGTGCACGCTTCATGAAACTGAAACAGATTCCAGTGCATCCACAGTTTGGAGTTTGGGAATCCACCTTTAAGTGATTTTCCTTTTCTTTTTAAAACCGTATCACAGAATGCTTTAACGATGCATTAATGCACAAATAATGGTCACTTATATTTGCACAATATGCATACACATTTTAACCTTTTCCACTGATTTGTTCAGCAGCGCTTAAGTCATGTATGAGAAAGCCTGGATTTAATCCTGATAAAGACACAGAGAAGCTATCAATCAATGAATAAGTGCTTATCTAGAACCTTAAGAATACAACTTATAGTGCTTCAAAAAGTACTGAACATTTATTACTGAACATTTGAATATTGTTCAGACGCATATATGTATATAACAGAGTTTACTGGATACTGGCTGAATATAGCTGAAGGCTGATCATATCTATCTATCTATCTATCTATCTATCTATCTATCTATCTATCTATCTATCTATCTATCTTTCAATGTGTACTCCTCCAATTGAGCCAACACACACATACACACACACACACACACACACACACACACACACACACACACACACACACACACACACACACACACACACACACACACACACACAAATAAAATAACAAATGAAATTTGAATTAAATATGGCTCGGAAAGTGGTTGAAATATTCATTTATTGATCGAAAGCTTAATTTATATCCCTCACTGACCTATACTTGGATTCCTGTACATGTGCATTCATGAAAATAATGTTTGGAATAGAAACAGATTTTTAAATTACATTTTTCATTTAAATCGATTATTTTTATTCATTCATTACTTCCAATGAAACTAGTGTTCATTTAACATCAACAAAAATAACCAAAACAATGTTCTTATTATTTGTTGCTTTAAAATAAACAATTAAAACAATTAAAACAGGCCACATACCTTTCAGAGCGTTTCTTCTCCTTCTCTTGTCTGACTGTGTGAGTCGTTGTCATGTTTCTAAAAGGTAAAATCTCCTTTGGTACAAAATCCGGTGTATGTCGTTAGTTGGGCCTCCACAAGCGTATAGCAAGAATCCGGCTTGTATAATTTTGAAATAGTTGATAAATCACATTTATTGAGCTAAACCTGAATTTATTTCAAATGAAAACCGGACATACAAAATGATCCATATACAGGATGTAACTTACAAATGAATTATTGTATATTACATTATATTGTATTATATTATATTATATTATATTATATTATATTATATTATATACAGCATCCCAACATCCTGCGTTTCACTCTGTTGGCCCAGTTGGCTCTGAAATATTTATCCAGCTTTGTAATTTACAACACTGCAGTCCATATCATCCATCTCTTGCTTGTCCAAATGCATTTTCTTTGTTTCTTAAAAAGCAAATTGAATCATGGGAGGTTTAGGACAAGACTCTTCAATTGTTTTTTTTTCTTCTTCTCTTTTACGCTTCCTAACAAACGCCAACATTCTAATTCTTGCTTTCATCCCTCAAGACCGAAAATACAATTTCATGATCACCTCGCTGCGAGAGCCTTGTTTAATAATTCCCAATTATGCAGCCGGGCACCCAGTCCACAGCGTGGAGCCGCTCTGTGTGTGTTCAGTCACCTTGATATCATCGATGAGCATGTTCCCCACATCTTAGCAGGTTACCACGCTGCTGTATTAATAATACAGAGCCGTATTGTCCAAGAGGGAGTTTACTCGGTGTGTCTCAGGATCCGGCCTTTTTTCTCCAATTTGTTACGCAGTTTACCCAAACATGCAGCGTGCAGCGTTTCAGGTCCTGAGTGACTACTTTCACTTATTGTGGGACGAAAGAAACACAGTTCCCACTGGAGCTGCCTCTGTATTTACAAGTTTTCAAATGAGAGTGTTTGAACTTCTTCGCGCTTGGCTCGTACAAAACGTATACCTTCAAACATTGGCATTGAAACAGGAGCAGTTTATCATGTTCATCTCTTTTTTTGAGTCTTAAAACTAAAAAGTGATGATGCCACTGATGTTTCATGCAAGGAAGGAGAGAAGAGATGAATGGCCTGACTGACATTTTGCGTTCGATAAAACCTGGATATCACCGCTCTGATAACCATCGTGTGAGAAAAAAGCTTCAAACTAAACATCTTGAGGAGTGAGACTGCTTGAAAAAAGATTCACGGTTGCTTGAGTTTGAGACACTGTGGTGGAGGTAAAACCTACCTCAGCATGCAGATAATCTAATAATGTATATATTCGCTTTTAGATACCTCAACATTTTCAAGTTTTTTTTAATAGCAAACTTTCGTAGAAACTCAACTCAGTTCAATTCAATTTAATTTCTTTAGCACCAAATATAACACAATTGTTTCAAGGCTCTTTTACAGACATAAACTCAACAATTCCACATGAACATGCACAAGCAACGGTGGAATGGAAAACTCCTATTTTATTAAGAAGAAACCTGCAGAACCAGACTCGGAGGTGGAGAACTCCTGCTGTCCCAGTTGGGGTGAGGGGATAGAAAGAGAGAAAAGGACAGAGGCAAAGCGCAACAAGTAACCAGACATAAGTCCACTCACTAAATTCTGATTTAAAAACTGTTTGACAGCCTCGGAAAAAGAATGATGCCACAAAACAGTGAGCCGTTAAAGAAAAATAACAAGGCTTTGCACCCACTAATAAAAAGCAGTGACCAATAAACAGCTGAACTCATCAGCTCCATCTGGTAACACTGGAGATTGGAGGAGGGTGTGTTTATTGCTGAAAATGTTTTCTGTGCTTTCTGCATTTCCTTCCTGCTCTTTGTTCCTCCCGCTAAATGCACGTCGGAGTCACCCCGGGTATCACAACGGGACTTGGCTTCACCCTCCGGCGACGCTTTACAGCAGACTTATCGCCTCAGCACATGTTGTGTGGTGCAACCGTACAGCGTGGCTTTCTTCATCACGGTGATCAGACTCTGCTTAATATCCTCCACCGGGATGCCTGTCTTTGCTTCTCCAAATCAATACCACCTTGCTCTAAATGCACCAGTATTAATAAATGAGGGTGTGTGCTGGTGAGGGGGGAGGTGAGTGAACTGCGTTATACAGTAGAGCTATTCACAAATTCACCCGTGATGGTCCAGTTATGACACAGGGCTGTTCTGCTTTTTATTTTTCTAAGCTTTCTTTCCTGCATGTCACCTTTAATACCACGCACGCTCCATATGGAAGCCGGCTCCATATTAGTGATTGCAGGTTACTCGGGGGTCAAAAGTCTGATCGGAACCATGTGTTGTGAACAGTCTATGTACATTTTTCATGTCAGTCCTCGTGGAAATCAATCCTGGCTGTGACCCACCACCCGTGTGTGCCGGGAAACACGGCTTACTGTACGCTCCACACAAGGTGGACCAACGCAGGAAAAGTTGGAGGAAAAACCTGCTCCGGGGTGTGCAGCTATCAAACTTTGTGTTGATCTACTTTGGAGAAACTCGCATCCCCTCCCTCCATCATTTACAGGCTGATCTTTATTGTCTAATATTGCTCTTCTAAACCTCATTTTTCTTCCCAGCAAGCAGCAGGGATTTGATGATATTTCTGATTCACAGTGGCGTTTTTGGTTCTTTTTCCTTTTTTTTTTTTTTTTGCCAGAATAGATCTGAAAAGGCATTTATAGGGGAGCTTGGTGTGTGATCTGTGTGTGTGCATGTGTGTGCTTGCGTTCTTGTGGGGTCAAGGGCATGGGCACGTGTGCGTGCTTCTGGTTGCAGGACCAACGGAGGCCTCCGATCTCCCTCCGTACAGCGATCCCCCACCATATGCCACAAGCTGGGTCAACTTTGCAACTCCAGAGAGGGGGATTTTCTCCCCCTGCCCATTGTCTGTCCACAGAAACCAGAGAGAGCAACAGAGAGAGAGAGAGAGAGAGAGAGAGAGAGAGAGAGAGAGAGAGAGAGAGAGAGACCACCGCTCTCAGGGCATCACTGCCAGCCCCCTAATATGGCAAATGAATGCATGAGCGAATACGAGGGTGAATAACTGAATGAATAACCAAAGACAATTTACATAATTGCATGTAGGATATGTATTTTCGAACGTTTGAGCAGATATTTGCATATTCACACTCTATAGAAATTATTCAGTCAATACTGTAGATCCATCATGTAAATACAACTCCGTTGAAATAGAGGAAGGATGATGGTGGTGGTGGGGGGGTGGGGGGGGGAGTCAAACAATAATAATGTTAATGATGGTTTGTGCCCTGAGAGAAGCTCTCCTCCCAGGTTCCGCAGCAATTACTGTCAGAATTGGACGCCTGATCCCAATAAGCTAACAGATGACACATTCGCTTAGCAGGTAAATATCAGGCAGAGAAACTGAAAGGACAGCAAAGAGATCTTTATTGTCATGTATCCCTTTTTCTCCCTTTCCCCCCCTCCTTCTCTGCCCACAGCATTGATCTTAGCTCAAAACAAACTATCCATTTCGAATGTCAGGGGAGGTCTTTGTTTCACACGTGTGATCACAGTTTGGGGAAACTCTCCACAAATTGTCGCCACTGTCTTGTTGCATCATTTGAAGTGCTGTTTTCTCCCTTCACGTCGCCCTCCGTAGTGATGAAGACCGACGCGCGGTTTATGCATGGCGACATGTTTTTGAACTATTCCAAAGCGCCGCCGTTGGCCTGCGCTCATTCTGTTGTCGTTTGAGGCGGGATAAGAGGCCCGTTAACCTTCACATGGCTTACTGGAGAGTGATGCAGGTAGCTTTAGTGGGAGGAGGGAAGAATTCTGGCAGATGAAGGAGATGGGGGGAAGGAGAAAAATGTGTGTGTGTGTGTGCGTGCATGTGATGACCCGTGTACCCTTCACCTTTCATCTCGCTGTGTGGTGCTGTTGTGAGTGCTGGAGGAGGACATGTGAAGAGCCGGACTCCGGCTAGCAGAATGGCACCCCTGCCTGGGTTTCTCTCGCCCGCCCGCCCCTTCGCTCCCTCCCTTTCACTCCATCTTGCTGGCCTGCAGCTACGGACACATATTTTCTCTGTCAGAGTGGGGGTAGTGTAAAGAAGGGGGTTAGAGCATGAGAGAGAAGGGGGGGTTGGGGGGGGGGGGGGGGGGGGCAAACACATCAAAAGCCTAAAAGATGGAGTGTGTAGTTGTATTTGACCAGGTCACTCAGCATTGAACAACTGAAGGCTTCCTCTTCTCCGCCTCAGTCCTACAGTTTTTACAGCCTGTCGGACCCAAATCTCTCTTATTTGTCAGCCATAATTCAGCCTCTCATGAATTACTCATGAGAGTAACTATGTGCATTTAGAGGCTTTAACCTGTTCGAAAAGCCCTCCTTGGCTGACTTGGCGGTGGCACGTTGGTGGGGGGGGGGGTTGGACTGCGAGCCGCGGGCACTTCACGAGCCCGTCCTCTCTGTCCATGGATGAGGGTAGTGGATGTAAATGAGATGGCCTGCGGTCCTGCATGGAGGAGGAGGAGAAGGAGGGGCACCACTGATCACTGTCCAGCACATTAAGCACCACTCATTCACTCATGCACAATCATCTCATCATATGCAAAACAGCAGCAGCCTTCCAGAGTGAAAAACAACAACAGCTAATGAAAGGCTGGCTGCTAATGTGCTCCTGAGTAGCATGTCGTTTACAGACGATGGAAGGATGTTGGATTTTAGGAAGAGGAATATCATCAAAGAGCACGTCGTGAGAGGCAGGTTTTAATCCTCTCCGCTCAGCTGCTGGTAGAAGAAATGTTCCGGTTTGTTACAGACTACTAGAAAACTGGGATGACTTTTTGATATTTTGCAGTCTAATTGGTGGAAAAACCTGAGCCGTTCACACCTGAACTCAGCCGTAAAGTATTAGAGCCCCAATTCCTAGAAGGTTTGGATAATAACAATATTCCTAACAATAAGAAAGCTGCCTCTCTAAAATGCTTCTATATGCCCATTATTTATAGTACCACCTCCCTTTTCTGCATTTTGTTATCTTACTTTGTCTGTGTTGTTCTTATCAAGGCCCCGTTTGCACGTCAACGTTTTCAAGTGAACCTTGGTTCAGTGTACCACTGTGGTTTCAACAGTGAAACAAACAATAACACCAACCAGTGGCCTTTTTTTTTTTTTTTACAAAATGTTGTTGTGTAAACATGAAACGTTTTCTGAAACAAGAATGGAAAAAAACATGTGTTCTCACTTTAAAAGTTGTGGTGTAAATTTGTCCGAAAGTATTCGCGAGGTGCCTTCACTGGAAATCAAATGAAAAACCAAAATGTATCTCCAATGTCCCTGCCCTCTTTAATTCTCATCAATTCACATTTCAACTCTTTATACAGGGAATTTACCAAACACCCAATAAAGAAGTTAACATGGATCATGATAATAAAGTGGTGTTTAGAGTATCTAGATCAGAATCCTAAACAAGGAATTGATTGTAGCCACAAGGGAAAAGAAACACTTGCTGTCAATCATGAACAATATATGAAAACATTATTGTCTTTCACTGCACATCTGTCAAAATGAAACTACATTTTTTGAAGAAAGTGTAGAATTACTCTTTAAGAGATCACAACCTTGATGAATTATGGAAACATATCCAGAGATTAGCACTGGTCGCAAATGTCTCCTGAGCCGATTGTCAATAAAAATGGGCTTTCGGTCACAGGTGCTGTCAATAGGATCAACTGCAACCCGGCAAATTCTTCAGCAGACACATGATAACTGGAAGTCTGCGAACGCGACTCTTCTCATGCGCTTCAGTAAGATTCACCCTCCACCCGTCCACTCAGCAAACAAGTGCCGCCGAGGTTATTTACAGTTCTGCAGCAGTTAACACATTTGTACTCCCTGAATGCTTCATTTATTAAAGCGCGCCGGTGCAATTTGTTCACTTAGCTACATGCCTACCTATTTGTTCCTCTACATGACAGGGTAGAGCTTCCTGTCAGGACTGTTTTTGTTTCCTCTCAGTGCGCTCGCAGCATTCAAATGTGCTGAACACACGGAGCGCAGCCGGGCGGGAGAGGAAGGGAAGGGAAGGAGAGTAAGCAGACTGCAGTAAACAACGCTCCGGCTCTTTAAATAAAACATTTGTTTGTGATTGAGGCTTCATGATGTGAACAGCATGACCTGTTTTACTGGGAGTCTCTAAACAGCCAGCTCGTCGCCCTCGCAGAAACAGATCCCGTCTCTCCACCCAAAGACTCAGGGCCTATCCATATTGCATGAGAACAAATTTTTCTGACAACTTGAGTGATAGATTCATACAAGGTCCAAATGTTTTCTCTTTCTGCAGAGGCCCCGTCTGAGTGACATAAATTGCTATTAATAAAAATTTTAACAATACATGGCAAATGAGGTTTTTCTGTTAACACGGCGCGAGCGGGAGCAAATGGAGGGCTTCCTGGGAATACAGGCCGCCGCATGTCTGAGTCAACATTCAAGGCAAGTCGGTGGAGGAAGAGGACGCATGTGGCGCTGCATCCTGTGGAATAACAGGAGCACATGTACCACTAACAACTGAGAAAACACAGGCAGGCCGGGACAACGCGCCACAGCCATGAGACAACTATTGCTGCTTCTTCTGTCTCCATCCTGCTGCTCATTTGGACAATCTGCAAGAGATCTGTTTGTGGTTTAGCTCGCTGAATTTAAAACAAATATTAGGAAGCAATGGTGAAAACAAGGTGAAATCCTTTTTAATGATCCTTATTATTAGGCCCTGTCAGAAGACTTAGCGCCCCCTTTCATCTGATTTCTTACTTCTTTTTTTCTGCTTTTTGAATAATTTGAATAGATTTTAATTCGTAATACAAGCAGTCTTTGGAGAAATGCGTGTTACCGACAAATAAACTCAATGTTTAGCCTCGAACTCAAGCTGAGCTGGGGAGCACTTCGCTATCTGAGTATTAGAAAAACAATTCTAATATGTAGTTGGTGAAATTGTTTTTGAAGCCTTTCAGTAAACTAACACATAAATGATTACATTTTCTTCTGGCCAGACATGACAGCACATATGGTCACATTGAATTTATAGGCACAATAATAAAATGCACACGGTAGTTTTTATGCTTCTTTGTGTATATAAAACGAGTGAGCCTGAAACGTAAACCCAAAAATGCATCAGATAAATTGACTTTTAATTTAATTTATTTAATTTACTGAACAATCTGAGATCTTCTCTGCCACAATGTTCTATTCAAACTAATGCTAATGTAAAAACCTGTCATCACAAATTTGCCTTCATTGTATATGTACTAATGCTACAGCCACTCTGGTTTAGTGTGTTGCCCATGGACACAGGGGCAGACAGGAGATCGAACTCGCACTACAAATTCAGCCACACCTGTGGATGTAACGAACCTTGAAAATGGTCTGCAACAGTTTCACATGTGAAGTCCTCTTCTCTTGCTCTCCGTGCTCCTCGATTAGTTTGGATTATGTCTTTGGTGGCCTTTGAACATCGTCTGCTTTATGTTGCAAACTGCAGTTGTGTTGAGGAGGTAAGCGTTCACCAACAAGTTCAGACTTGTAAAGATAGAAGAAAAGGCACTTTCTGGTTCATTTCTTGTTGTTTTGTTTTGTTTTGTTTTTTTTAAGTTTACAGGTTTTTTCAGGCTAACTGAATCCGACAAGGCGAACAAATGAGTCTATAGGGTTTTTCAATGTTGGAGAAAATGTAGCATTTTACAGCTGTTTTTTTTTTCTTTTTTCTTTTTCTGTAACGATTGTGTGAGTGGAAACAGGCAATGATAAGAAGAGTGGCACTTCCACTAAAATCAGTCCAGCATTGGTTTTGTGGAGCTGAGCTTTCTGGTCATTGGGGGATTTATTTAAAGATGTTATCAGGTTGCATCATGAGAAGAGCAGAATTCAGTGTTTTTAGAGTTTGACCCATTATAAGAAGCTTCAAGTCAGATTGTCTCAGCCCCTCCTGCTTCGGTTTCAACACATTTTAGACATATAACACCACATTACTTTTTCACATTGTAGTTGGAGGTATTTAAGACAATAATACACCTCCCTGCGAATTCTCACAAGTTGTGTATTAACACAACTGAACTGAAGCCATCGTGCAGTCACCTTCATACAAACATCATCTCTTCGGATCACGGGCAATACACAAACAAAAGCTCTCAATGTCAATCGTAGTTTAAGCACAACATTCCTGCAATGTGTTTTTTGGGAGTTGTGGAGAATCACAAGTAGAAATCTGAACTGGACAAACAGGTTTTTTTGAATGCAGAGCACCACAAAATGCTGTCAGTCTTCCAGTTTGGACTGGAACAAATAACTCTCGCTCAATCAATTGTGGAGTTTTCTTTCCAGTCGATGTAGCTTACATAATTTTTGGCTTGCACACTGTCTGATTTGAGAACTCCAATATCAACCCAGGATGTTTGTGCAACAGGACTGACACTCGTGTTTTGAGGTTCAATAATTACAGCCAATGGAGGCACATTAACATAGGAAATGATGACATAATACATTTTTACATTTCAAACATAATTACTTGAGATTTGACTTGCACTGTGTGTTTATTCCTGCAAAATACATCACAGATCTAAAAAAAAAAAAAAGAAAAAAAAAAGAAAAGCCAGTAAAAGTAATATTTTTAATCACAAATATGTCCCGTGAAACATTAGAACTGCTGAGCTCATTACCGATGGACGCACACCGGTCACTTATCCAATCAAATGGCAGCAATTCAGTGTATTCAGAGAAGTTGACATGGTGAAGATGAGCAGATAATAATGATTTAAGTGACTCTGAATGTAATATGGTTGGTGGCAGACTGAGTCGAATGGGATTCTCATACACAACCATCTATCAGGAGTCTATCATACACACACGTATGCTACAAACGTTACCAATTGCAATTACGCAGACATTTGTATGGACAGACGAACGAATTGGATAGCTCCGGGTGACGGTCCATTATGAAAGTCCCAGGAGAATATGGACTAGGAGTCATGACACTCTGGAGGTAAACATTGTTGTTATTGTCCATCACACATACAAAAGTAGCAGCGTTTCAGGCCCTGTTTACATGTACCCAGGTGTTTAAAAAACAGTAATATTTCTTACACTTGAGTCGATGGCATTAATGTATTTGTCTTTTAACATTTGTCCTGCCAAATATCAGAACAACCGTTCCTCTTTCTCTTGTCATTCATTTTGTTTCATCACATTTGCGTCTACTGTTTCAACACTGTTTCAGAAAAGGAGCAGGTTATTTACTTTTTGAAATCTTTCAAGGATTTTTGTGCTTTGTATGTCTGCCATGCTGCCAATATATATGAAATAATTATGCTGCAACAATTCCGTATTTATGGGTATTTATTGTCTTTAAAAGTAAACCATGTTTATCAAACTCACTCCAGAAGTTTCCAATAATAACCTTTTATGTTCAAGTTTCTCAAAGAGATTGATGGCCCCCGGTGTAGTTTTTATAACAAGCTTCACCCATCTAATCAGTTGAGGCTAACCCCAGTGATACTGTGAGAACAGTGGGACTTTCATCATTTGTTGTTCCAAAAATGTCAAACAAAAGTTCAAATTATGAAATCTGATGGCGCTGTGAGAATTACTCCAGTTCAAGTCTGAGCTCAGGCCTTACAGAGCTCATGCGTTTTATATCGACCCGACAGGAAATGTCTTTGTTTGTAAAAGAGCCTCTGCTTCATGCGATCACTTATGTTTTAATTTTTCACAATCATATCGAGTCGTTGGGTTAACAGCCGCTACATCAGCCTCCATGCAGAAAGAGCTTCAGCTCATAATCCTGCTCCCTCTTGGACAATTTAAATTGATTGTAAAGACAAGAACACTTAATCAATGCTGTGTCATTGATTTTGTATAACTAACTCTATGTGATTTGTGCAAGTGTGTGAAAATTGTACCTCTGTGAATAGGGCCAGGATTCTCAGCTGATCTGCACACATTTGGAGTCAAGCTACTGTAAAACAGGATAATATGTGAAGCACGCAGTCAACCTGTCTTGTCGGTGTTAATCAGCATCTATTTTTTTTTTTTATTATTTGAGCATAAACACTGAAAGTATATTGATTTATGGATGTTTGATGAATCTTTCAACACCAAAGCAACATTTTCGATTTTAAAATGGTTGCATTTGACCTAAACTTCTCCAGAAATCTTTGGCACGTTAGACCTTGTAACATCTCACCTGAAGCCCAGATGGACTCCTTCTGTAACAGCTACCACCAGCTAATCCTCATTCATACAATTATAGAAGCGGATATGTCCTCATTAAAGCTCCTCTCCACACATGGCTGCAAAACTTAAAATGAATCCTGTTAACAGTCAGGAGAAAAACATTCCTGGACCAGGAAGTCAATAATGCCGGTATCCCCCTCAGGGTGCACATTACCATTGTTGTGAGCCAGGTTAATGTACTTCAAACAAGGTTTATTATACACTGCAGTGCACAATAGTGAGGTGAGGAGTGTAGCGGTCATATGCTGTAGGTGAGGTGGGGAGCTGATTACATCTCCCTGTGTGTTGTCGGTCGTTGTGGAGTGTGATGACTCATGTAGTACAGAAAGAAAAATGGATCTGAGTGAATCATTACAGCAGGAAACAAAAGTCTGAACTTTCACGTCCTACAAAGTGAAACAGTTGCAATGGTTTTCATGCATGTTTATCAATTTTCCACTAACACAAACAATTGATTACATATTCATAATTCTGTACGGTATGATGTTGCCGGGATACATTAGGAGGACACTGAGTGCAAAACAGCCCCTCTTGTTGCAGTATTTTTCATGAATTCACATGAATGTGGTTACTCTGTTGTTGTGTTTTGTTGTCACATGGCCAGAAGCAATCTGCTGTTACCTCATAAAAATCCCTGCATATATAATTGACGTTTGAGTATAACTATCGAATACTCATAATATTACACACATCCACAAATCCTACCGAGCTTAGCCAGCCTCTGTTCATTATTTTCCACATTTCCCGAAATCACCCTCTGAACTTGCCCGGACTTCTTGTCGCCAAGTAAACAGCAGGAGATTTACCAACACACTGCAGTGAATGGATATGAAAACACAAATGTCAGCTAAGAATTCAATGAATGGGAGGCCTCTTGGAGCCAAACCGGGGCTGATGAGTGGAAGTGTGGACTCTGTCAGACCTCGGAGGGTTTGTTGTGGCGGAAGGCACCAAGACAACAGCATCAAATCTCTTAAATGTAGATCAGCACAATACATAGCCTTAACTACTGATTAGCCAAACGCTTCACGGTATTAGTCAAATTTGACCATATTTAAACTATTTACCAAAGTGGTGGTGCACATGCGCAGTAGCAGCGTTTCCGCCGCCTCCCTGGAGACAGAGTCACAACGACATAGTCAGAGTGTTCTTAAAAAGTTCCACCTCGAAAGCCGCTCTCAAAAAGTGGCCTTTTCAGTGGCTCCGAGCACCACTATCATGTAAACGGAGACACAAAACGCCACAAAAGTTTTGCTTTGAAATCATTGTGTAAACAGGCCCGTTGATTTGTGTATCTGGTCATCTGTTCACTGGACCGGCCGAATTCTGTGCTGTGTAAACAACGAAACTTTTCTGAAACAAAAACACAAAAACGTGTCTAATGCTGCGAAATAAATCAAATAAAATCCCAAATTCAACTTTACTGCCTTGCCTGAGTTTCTTTATTGAAAATAAAAAAGTCTTATAATCTTGAGTTTCACATTGACCAACTGTTTTTGCTGTAAAACATTTGTGTATGAAAAATATTCTGCTCCTTTACGTTTTTTTTATTATTTTTTCCACAATTTCACACATACAAACAGGGATTTTGACTTGTGCATGACATATGTGAAAACACCAAAAAGTTTGGGGCTTATCATGCAGAACGACACCACTGCCCAGAGTAACTTAATCTGTACATTTAGACCAAGGGTGACCCAACCACAACTAGATCCTGCCGATTTTTTTTAGTGAGCCGAGATCTGTGCAGATTCATTTGTACAAAGTTTGTGTATACATCTACTATGACAAAGATTTATCTACAATAACAGAAACAAACAAAATATGTGTGTATATGAGTAAATAAACCAATATTTTCCATCAAGTATGGTCTTAAACACAATACATGAGTAAATTTACATATAATGTATCGGTACTATTAAAATCTTCCACCTTGAATTGATCATGTTCAGAGGGAAAGCAGTTTAACCCTGTGAGTACTAAGCCACATGTAAACCATGTGCATAATTCTCCAGTAGTTGGTTCTTTAGTTTTCTTTTAAATATGGATAATGTGGCTGATTGTTTTATGTTGCTTTCCAGCTCAATCCATAAGTTTGGACCTCTATGGCATACACTAAAACTGGTACATTTTAGTTTCCGATGTTTCCCTTTTACATCCCGTCTTGAAGCTCCTATTGCTGCCCACAGATGCCCATGGGGTCCGTGGTGTTCACCCTCCCCACCCACACTCGCCTGAGGTCCACAAGGGGGGCTTTTAGGCCGGTGCCCCAACACATAAGGAAGCCTGCATCTCATCAATATTGCAAAGAGATGAAGTAGGCTGATGGTGTAAGGTCGGGGCGTTGAGGCCTAATCAAGCGTCACTGAGCTCCATACGAGGACAGAAGCAGGGTACAGGTTTAGGGATACACTTTGCCTTTAGTGGTTAATAAATGATGAGGAAATATATGGCTTATTGCACTTCTTAGAGGAATCTAGTTGTCATGGGGGAGATAAATATGATGCATCGTAGTCTTCTTGAGGCCTGAAATGTTGGTCGCTCAGTGAAGTTCTGGACGGATTTATTTCAACAAGCACACTTGAAGACCAGAGATCCCCTTTTAATCTTTAATAAACTCCGAGCACTACCTGCTTATAGGGATTTTTCCTTCTCTTTTTGTTTACAGCCGGAATAGAATAGAAGCAGCAGCTAAAATGGTTAGAGAAATTACCTTTATTTCAATTATAAAGTATGGATATGACTGACTTTGAAGACAGCGGGAGTGCAGAAGCCCTGCAAGCTTTTTCTTCATTATACAGCGGCACCTCAGCGACAGCCTACAGTGCCGCAATAAAAGACCAATGAACGGTGCACATCCTGTATTGATTTGTTTGCTGAATATCAGAGTGAATTTTCAGATGTATTTATAATGGCCTTATTAAAGCCCCCTTTGATCTAAAGAATGCAACAATAACAGAATCGTCTGTGTTGTTTGCAACCAAAAACACACCAGGGTAGAAATGTCAATATTAACTGAAGGTTTTTCAGATATTTTTCCTTTTAATCATACAATGTAATCATGTTTCAAAGGTGGGAGGTGGGCCTGCAGCAGTTATTCTTTTCCATCATTGATGTAAAGCTGTCCATCCACCGGCGGTGCTCCACGCGTGGCTCTTTTTTGTCAATGAAATATTCTATTTGAAATACAAACGGGCTTTAATTATTGAAACTGACGTAAGGTTTGACTTTGAAAGGCCGTCTGCTGTTGACATTGGGTGAGGAAACTGAGGAACCGCGAGGATCTACGTGCTTGCCACTTGTGCGACGGAGACATTCGGGGATGACTCTCGTCGGCTCTGAGAGAGGCTCTGAGAGAAGCAGGCGAACACAAAGACAAGTGATCTGATGAGCTGGTGATTAATGTGAGGGGGTTTTAAGGAAAGATGAGGATCAACTCACCCTCGCCTTGTTTTTTCTCCTAAATGATGCTCCAGTGGAGTCAAATGAAAGAACAAACAAGAGAGACAATATCAAGTGAGACTCAAGAGTCACTCAGCACGACATTATTCACCAAGATTGGTAGTTTAAACCTCAAAAAATTCAAATGAAGGTAATGACAGCGCAGAGCACAATAAGTACACAGAGACATGGAAGTAAATGACAGTAATCATACACAATAACATGCTTGATCATTATTTAAATAAAGGAAGAGAGAATCTAACTTGATTTAAGAATTCATATTTGATGTCCAAGGGCATCTTTTCTTGTAGATTCTGTCGAAACCTAAACTGTTTGAGCAGCGTGCGCTTCAGGCTCCGCGCCTCGACACACAAATAACAAATACCACCCTGCCAAGTTTCAGCTTGGAGAAGGTTTGTGTCAAGACTGAAAGAACCGTGTGGGTGGATGTTGAACGTAATTGGACAGATTCCCACAAAGTCAAACAAAACCGACATAAATCCCATTTTCCATCAGTGACTGAAGTGTGTGGACGGCAGGAGAAGTGGTGGATCTTCTCCCATGATGCACTCCCAGAGGGCCAGCTTCACCTCTTCCTCTGCTGCACCTTCACTCTGGCTTGAGATCGAGTGACTCTGGCTGTCGAAGGTATTTCACCTCCTCACTGGGAAATATTACCTGACATGTTTTTCTGCTGAGTTGTACAATGTCCAAGTGGAAAGAGTCCACCTGTATGGCCATTTTCCGTTCTTCTTATTCCATACATGGAGGTGGCTCTATGCGTTTTTTACATTCCCGAATAGTGTGTGTGAGGGATTTTACTAATTCCCGTTCTCACTTTGTTGTGTGGGTACTGTGTAAACAGTCGTCACTCATTTTAAAGTTTGGCGCTTGCTCACCAGAGATATGCCAGAGAGCCTCAGGGGGCACTCTTTCAGGAAACGGTTGCTTTCTCCAGCATATCTTTGACTTTTTGAGAAAAATGAAGGATTAAAAACAAAGAATTGGAGGCTTGAACTATTCATTATTTGATGAAATATTTACAGTTGTGCAACTCCACATGAAGATTTGCTGGATATTTCAAATTGAAAGCATAAACACAGGACTAGTTTTGCTTGTCATTGCCCTATGTATCTTAGCAGCTGGTAACCATATGTGAGAGCTGGGCATGATGTAATGTGGTCTAAGCTTGGGGGAGGGGGGTTGATATTCCTGATCAAGATGTAAACATCACTTGAAACAAATAGTTTTTGAAGGCAGTTTGCAAAAGTGGACCCTCACTTAAATAAAATGGCATTCATGGACTCTATTATTACTAAACCAGATAATGGGCATTTGCAACAATATATTGTCATGGGATAAATTATGTGGGCTTGTGTAGAACAGTGACTCAGGTCCGAACAGCAACATGCAGTATATACTTTCACATACATACCATGATGGCTGACTGACTCAGACACACAGCTCCCATCTGCTCAGCTTGTTTCCACAACTCCTACAATGGCCACAACGTTATGACTGTGATGGATCCCATGAGCCACAGTGGTCCATCACTTCCATACCTCCAGACAGCTTCAGGGAAGCCAGAATGAACATTTTTTTTGTACGTCTTTCCTGGACATTGCAAGGATGTCCTGTCTGGACGCCATATGAATGTCCAAACAAGACCTAAAGACATTCTTTTGGACCACTCTTTGCTTGGTGGGATGTCACGTCTGATTGAGTAGAGGTTTACAATGTGGAGTTAAACAGGTGGTGAAATTGTCAACGGTGAACTTCAAATCAAACAGGCTGTACAGGCTTAAAAGTGAAAACAGAAAACCTTCATCGCGTTGTCAGAGTCCGTTTACTTAACAACAGTGCTGGAAGCCATTGGAAGCACAACTTTGTGAAAGTTGCAAGGTGCAACTTTTACAAAATGCTCCATCTCCATGGAAACGTGGGAAAAACACCTTTTTGAAAACACTCACCCATGTAGATGGAGGAAAATGAAACTTTTCTGACACGCTGCTACTGTGTGTGAGAATGCAGAAAGTGGCTCCCACCAGAGAGTCATGACTCCCAGTCCACATTCTCCTGGGACTTGGTAGTTTTATAGTTGACAGTCACCTGCAATTGAATTTCATCGTCTGTCCATACCAGTGTATATAATGTTTATAGCATATTCAGCATTTCTGTCATTTCTGTGTAAACGGACATCGTTTTCAAAACGTTGCTGTGCGAATGCAAAACCTTCCTGGAACAAAAACGATGCTTTTTCACTCGAAACATTGTTGCATAAACGGGGCTCTCAAATGCATAATTTTGACATTTGATCTATATAATTTAAAAATCATTACAATCTAATGCCACAACATGAGTCACTGTTTGAGGAAGCCTATTCACATTATGAAATGGTTAAAAAAAAAGAAAAAAAAAAGAGTAAAACAATCATTTACAAGTTACTTAGATCAAGATGAATCTTTTGTTCGGTTGGCAGACTTCAACAGTTTCTACAATATAATGCAATACAATACAAAGTTTTTCTTTGTTGATTGACTATCTACAGCAGTTGTTGTGAAAACGACAGCCACTCCAGGTGACCACAAATCCTACTTTCCAGCTTCAGTAGGTGCAGTAATCACATGTACATGAACATGTAATCAAGCCGTCAAAGTAGCCATGATTAAACATAAAGCTGAAGCTCAAAATAGCCTTATATGTCACATAATGTGTCAAGCCATCCATCCACCCCAGCCTCCTCCCACCATCCATCCTAATGTGTTATTTCACCTCCTCTTTTGCCCACATTGTTATTAATTTCACTGAGCTGCTGGGACCTTCATGGCAGTACAACCTTCATGACAAGATTAAACTTTTCATTTCCCAGCGTTGTGTCTCTAGGTTGTAGGTGCAAACTAAAATAAAAACACCTCAGTATGTGAGTATTAAACACATTTGCGAGCACAAACTCATCCATAACTTGTCATCGATGTCTTGCTGTTGAGGGACTTTATTGTTTTATACATTTGGCTGTCTGTGCGTTACCGGGGGTGACGCTGGGCCCACTTGAGCAGCTAATGAAAAGTGACGTCAGGATTGAATCAGTATTCATGAATTTGTCTTGTAGCTGACATGAGGCTATTGTTTAGGTGTTCCACACGCCAGATAAATAGCTGCTCAACTGCCAGCGTGTCCTCCTGTAAAATTAATTCTTCAGCGGTTCATAACGATTTTTGTAAACATGAAGCTGTTGGTCAGAGCAGTACAGTCTGGATGTACCTGAGCTTGAGCCCGTCTGGTTTTTTTGCTCATCGAAGGTGTTTTTGTGGGGGTTTTCTGTGTTAATACATGTAAAACTTGTTATCATCTCCTCATATTTTTCTCTCCACTGTGGCACAATATAAATGTGTTATTCCTTTTTAAACCAAGAATCTGTTGGTTCCCATATTTAGAGAAAGTTGGTCCAAACCCAAGAAAATCATTTGACTTGGCAGGCCTCTGTAGGCAACCAGTTGCTACTGCCTTCTGCCTTTATAGATGAAAAAACAGCAACAAATTTACCCTCCTTATGGATCCAATCACTTGGACCTATAGAGCAAATCAAGTTATAAACAGCGCCTGTGTACTTGTTTTGAATTAGGATTTAGAAATTAGTGCTATCTTAAGCTTCTTCTTTATCGAGTGCAAGCAAAAGAGAAAAGTCGATGCTGAAACATCGACGGTTTGAAGATTTCATAAAGCTGCAGATGGCAATCGGACGGGGACGTCGCATGTTTCCCGCCTCCATCAGGCGAGCTTCCACCGATTGGGATTGAGAGACGGTTCTTCAGGCCGCCAACACACACAGACGACCCTCTCTGTTTCCTCCTCGGGTTGACGAGGTGCGGCGCATAGGGTAGCCAGAGTAAACTGAGCCGTGATTGCTCAGAGCCGAAATACTTCCACGTGAGCTGATCGGCGGTCCCCGTGCGCTCCAGCGGTGGTGTTTGGTTAAAGCACGGATCCACATTACACCGGAGTCGAGAAGCTGTTCGCCTTGTGCAAATATCATTCAGTCGTCATGTGAAAATGCTACACGCTGTTTGTAATATTTTGTCAAATCCATGCCACCAAAGGTCATCATACAATTTTTTTTTCTACCAGATTGTAGAATATGCTGCATTAAAAAAAAAAAACAGAGAGAAAGAAAAACCTCCTCACACAGGGATGCAGGAAAACACCAGCCCGCTTTAAACATCGATAAATCGCTTTATTCAGGAAAAACTGGTGGAGCAGTGAGCTGTCAGCAAGATCTTTTACTTATTCTACCAAGAAAAGACAACACTGAAGTTCCTCTGAAGGCCATGGTTTTCATCAGCGGCACGCTGCAAGCCAGCAACAAGGGCACTGGTTTGGCTGGATTATAAGCAGGAGACAGTAGGAGGGCAGGTCAAACATTTGAATTAGTTTAGGATTTCATACATCATTAGAGAGCAGAGCCACTGGATTTATCTGCAGCTGCTGCTCCGTTCCGCTCTAGCTGCCAAGACGGACGCCTCCTCTGTCACAAAACCTGAAAGACAGGCCTGTCGGGGGAAAAACAGAGCCGCGTCTTTCCTATAAACATAAAACAAAGTATTTGTAACATGGCACCTCTTGTTTTTCTTCTAATCATGTCATGAAACTGTGGAAAGCAGTCACAAAAAAAAGGCTAATTAAGCACATTGGAGCATGTTCGGTCCCTGTGAGAAAAAAAAAAAAAAAAAAAAAAAGGTGCTCATTTGGAGGTGGAAAATTAAAACAACAAATAAATAAACAATTCAGTTCCTCTAAAGACTTCATTCTTCCACATTTCAAATGCAGCAGCGGCTAATTATAGCCTTAAGTCAGGCGCTTTGATGCATTTTCCCTCAGCAGGGTTCCCGGGCTTTTCTTTTCCTGGAAGTGCTTTTCTCTCCGTCCTGAGGTAAACTGCCCGATGGCGCACAGCAGGCTCTGATCACTGTGAGCATACAGTGTATTTATCTGTGTGTGTAATGCAAAAACCGAGAGAAACCGAGACACCGAGCAAGAGTTGACCCCCAGTGCTTTTTTTTTTTTTTAGTCTCTGCAAAAGCGACTCGGCCGCAGCCTGCGACATGTGCAGGATCCTTCAACTTGGAAGCTCTGGGAGAAGCGACCGCAGAAGCCGAGCTCGCTCATGACATCTCGCAGGAAAAGTGAGTCTCCACAGTAAAAAAAAAAAAAAGAAATTAAAAAAAGGCTTTCTGGTTAAGAGTTGTGGACTCTGAGTGGTGTGGTTCTCCACGTCTGACTTTGGCAGGCCTCCTCATGCGTGTGCGAGCCCAAGATCAACAGCGAGGGAGGAGAAACCACCCCGGGTGTCTGCCCAGATCGCTGCTGTTGGGCCCGTCACACGCAGGAGGGTCTGCTGCTGCCGCTGTCACACTGAAACGCACAAAACCGTAAACTCGTCTGGCCTGTGTAAAATGCTGGGGAGGGAGAGGAGGAGGAGGAGGAGGAGGAGGAGGAGGAGGGTGGGGGTCGGTTGGGTGGGGGGTGGGGGGTGGGGGGTGGGGGCTTGGGGGGTTCTACCCTGGGCACTGCCGTTTCCTCTTGGCTTGCTTCCCGGTCTGTCTTGGAGCCCACACCCCACGCAGGCATCCAGACCGCTCACATGCAAAGAAGTGAATGTAACGGCGCGAAGAGGAGGATGTAGGTGTGTGTGTGTGTGTGTGTGTGTGTGTGTGTGTGTGTGTGTGTGTGTGTGTGTGTGTGTGTGTGTGTGTGTGTGTGTGTGTGTGTGGTGGGGTCACTGTGAGGCGAGAAAGATTTTCTCCCAGAAGAAGTGACGCAGCGCTCCACCCACCCACCCACCCCACCCCCTCCACCCCCCACCCTCATGCATCTCCTGTTAAAGTCAACCCGGGGTGACACATGACATCCAGACATGTGGGGGAATAATAGTTTTTTCGGATGCTCCCCTGATGATGCTCTCGGCCGTGTTGGAGGCCTCTGGTCTCGGCGGGCCGCCGCTCATGTGTTTCCCATCAGGGAAGTCTGTGGTTACCTTCCTGATTTTGCTGGACTGGAAAAACATAGCTAATATGGTGTGATCTGGAAAAAGCTTTGATGCAGGGGCTTTACAAATAAACCTCTGGATGCCATATGGTTTGCATTCATCTCTTAATTTATTTCCTATAAATGTCTATTGAATATTCTGCAGAGCCAACATGTGTGTAACCAGACTTGGAAAACAGAAGGCCGTGGAGAGCAGTTTGTGGCAAAGTGTGATTATTATGATGTGTCCTCTCCTCTTTTTTTTTCTTTCCCTCTGCCTTTCACGTCTGGATGTGTGATAGCTGAGCTGCGGAACGCGTTCCAAAACAAGCAAACAAGAAAACATACAAACAATCCAGAGACAGAACTCTGACAGTTCCCGGCTCACCTTACAGCGCCGGGCCCCAACACAAAGAGAGCTCTGCACGGAGAGCAATTAAAACGCAATGATGGTGAGCTTCGCCATGACTCATCATCTGACAGACTTTTCCCCATTAAGCCACGTATTGGGTTACCGCCGGCGGGATAACTCAACGGGCAGCGGGCAGCCCGCGGTGGACGACATGGAAGCGAGCGCTTCCAGGACGCCACAGAATTTCCTACAGCGGCGTCCAAACGAAAACCTGTGCTCTGCTGCAAGGCTTCGCTCAGACTTACAGGAAGCTCCAGGTTTGTCACCAGCAGCTGCCTGCGTGGGAGTGAGCTTCATGAAACACACTGCTATTCATTCCATACTGGACACACACACACACACACACACACTGAGAGTGTTCTTTTTTTTTACTTTAAATGAAGTCTAATAGAAAATGTAGGGTAATACTCGGGGTGGGGTCTGTGGAGGGGCAACATCATATTAGCAGCCACTTCACCAGCAGAGGGAACAAACCCACTTCACATTAACGTCTTTAAAATCTGAGTCAAGATTTTACTTCAGTCTGTCACACTCAGTTTGTTTCATGCTTAGTGTATTTTAGTTGAATGCTGAACAGTATTGTAATGTATGACGTTTGTGGGTTCCTGCTATTGGGGCATGTAACATTTTATTTCATCCGCATTACATCCATGACAATGTTTAGTATTTACTTAAACATGTCCTTCCAAAGCTTTGATCTACTAAAGGTTTTTGTATTTGAGAACTTGCATGCTCACACAGAGAATAAAATAACTGAAACTATCAATTGATGAGTATTTAATGTAGAGCATGTGTCAGCTCTTCAACTGGCCCCCCAAGACTTTAATTAGTGAATTTTATGCCAATATAAAATATATGTGTTGTCATCCTTCTTAGGTCTTCAAATCTTTTCTGAATCTCTTTTGTTGTTTTTTAAATCAGACGTATTTGCTATAACACTTCCGCAGACAAATTCTATCAAACTCCATGGAAATCAATGCTTCATTAAGGCCCCATTTCCACGTCAATGTTTCAAGTGAAAATGCATCATTTAGTTGTGTTTCATGTTTACACAATAACATGTTGACAACAATCTCTGTTTAAACAGGAACGGCAGAAACAATGAAAATAATGTAGTTATCATGTCAGGCCACCAGTTGGCGCTGTTGGTTGTTGCAGTAATGAAATCCCACACACATGCACACAGAGAACAATACGCTAGAAACATAAACAAAGGAAGTACACAGTCATTGATATTGAAGATGACAAAGTTGATTTGCTATTCTGGGTGACTCAACAATAAAACCACCAAGTCTCAGGAGAATATAAACTGGGAGTCACTGGGAGACACTCTGGAGGCAAACGTTGTTGTTGTTGTTGTCCGTTTACTCGTGCAGAAGAACTATTCATTATTGCCATGGTGAGCATGAGCAGTAGCAGCATTTTAGATAAGTTGTGTTTTCCTCCGTTTCTAAGGAGCTGGAGTTGGAGCATTTCCGAAGTTCCCCCTTGGGAGCCATTTTCAAAAGGTTGCATTGTCAGTGGGACTGAGCACCATTTGAGACTTGGAAGTTTGATAGTTGAGAGTAATAACAGTCCAACTTGTCTGTCTTTACGAATTACAGTCTTAATTACAATAACAACCAACAGTGCCAACTCATGGCCAGACATTCCAACTACATCATTTTCAGTGTTTCCTCTGTTTCAGTAGAAACAGACATCGTTTTTAAAATGTTGCCGTGTAAAGGCAGAACATTTCTGAAGCGGAAAATGGAAAAACAATGTGTTTTCATTTGAAATGTTGCCATGTGAACGGGGCCCAACTAGCACAGGAGAACATGCAAATGACACACAGCAGGGCCCAGAGTTTGGACTTTCACAAGAATAAGCATGAAGCTAATGATGACACCTCTGTGTTTCCTGTGAAGTTTTCATTTTCTTGAAATGCAGGGCGGCACTCTCAAGCACCAGCATTTGGTTTTCTGCCCACAAACGCACCCCACAAGTTAAAAAAAACCCAGCAAGCGGAGAGTAGAGGCAGCCCATCTGAATTGGAAACAAACAAACAAGGACAGATCAGCAGAGATGCAGCGAGCATGTTGGACGTTAAACAGCAGCCTCAGAGAAACACGTCATGCCGCATTTGTTGGTCACTTTGAGCCAAAATGAGACATATTTAGCACGTCTCAGGCTCCTGGCAGTTTCAGTGCCACGCTGTGTCGTACACATAGCAGCACGCTATTAAAGGATACACTTCCAGCTTGTGACACTTATGTAGCAAACAGAATATTCATGGCCGTCCCTGCGGTCCCACCAAATGCAGTTCAGCTGGAGATAGTGGAGTCCTGTATTTACTTTCAGCCGGGCGAGCGCAGGAGAGGCTATAATCACTGATTGAAATGTAAATGTGAGCCAGCTAACTGGAGTATCGAGGGCCGGCCGGCGCGCCGAGTGGAGATATGAATTGCAATCTGTCTGACAAATTTTTCTCATCGGACATTATGTAAATGGGTGTGTAAGTGACTGGTAGGATTTGAAACAAAAAAGTCGATGCAGGAGGCGATAAGTGAGAGTGGTTGACAGAGTGCTTCTGCTTTTCCACAGATATTTTGAATTCCAAGCTGATAATTTGATCATGTAAAGTGTATTCATTACATAAGGGCCCCTGCATTTTAATAGAAGACGTTCAGTGTTTTATAAAGCTAATATTTGCAAGAGAAGTGTTCAAAACTAGGTGTTCGGGTCATTTAATGTTTGTTTTTTAAAGTCAAATCAAAGTTTGTTTTTGATCCAATGCTATAGTTCACTTATACAATGGTGTTTTATTGAGTGCACTTGGATTTATCACACAAAGAAGAACAACTATAAGCTTATTCATCAGGAAAACCACCATTAGTTGTGTTTGTTTCAGAATAAACTGTGGACATTCAGCAAATTCATTGACTCCACTTGTGAAACTTGTGGTTTGGGTAATTAGAACATGAACAGTGATGAAAAGTAACACAGTGAATTTCACAATAGGACACCTTTAGAATCCTGAAAAAACTATTGAAATCTTCATAAAAGTCACCAGATTGATGTGAATGTTGAAAAAAGAGATTCCTGGGTGTGCTTCAGATGCCTCTGTCTTCACCAGGACACAAACTGGTGTTTTTGTAAAGAGGCAAGTAAGTACGCTACCGAATGTTTTGAAGTCGTTCAGTGTAACGATAAACAGCGGCTGCATTTAAACCTCATTCTGTCCTAGATGTTCTGATTCGACCACAATGTAGCATGTCAGTCAATGGGAGTGTTTTCACCGCTGTGGAAGCCTCAAAGTGCTTTACAATGTCGGCCACATTCCCACAAACTCAATCACCCAATGCTTGTGGGGCTGCCTTGCGAGCTGCTTCGACTTCGTGGAGATCAACTTGTACTTGGACACGGGCAAAGAAAGAGGTGGAGATCAAATCAGATTTTTACCTAGAATGACAGTAAATCCCCTCTAGATTAGGATCAAACCGCTAACCTCAGTATGTGGGAACAGTAACCACGGAAACCCACATTTTACCTTCAGTTTACTGACACTACGAGTCTGTGACCAGCAACCTTTTTAACATGGAGTGCCAGGTTGATATTGTCAAGTTAATGAGTGTGCCATAGTCTAATGCAAAATTACACTGCAGTATGACACAAATTTAAAATAATAAAAATAAAAAACTAGGGCTTGGACTTGCTAAAAAGGTAACATTTAAAAGAAATTATGAAATTAGTTCAACACAGAACTTTCCTCAGTGCACCTGATGAAATTCATTTCTACTGAGGAAGGAGGATCCTACACTATTAAAATAATCACAACTGCCCAACTTTTACAACACATTTCACAACATTTGTGACCAACAGTTGCTAAATCTCGGCCAATGTTTACCAGAACAAATGAGATCCACAACGCAGTCAACTACACATGCATCCAATTTGCTCTCGTGGATTTGTCATAATGAGGAATGATTTTAAACAATATTCACACTGAGAGTCTCTGCCAGTGCACAAATGCTCATGCTGGGGTGTGCTAACAGTGGCACTCATGATTGAGGTTGCCAACCCACATTCAGATTTTAGAATTCTACTACTAGAAAGCAAATAAATTGAGAGTTTTGTTTCCATATCCTGGATGTTATTGTGCCCACCCCAAGAGGAAGTTTCACACTTTTATACCTTGAGCTCCTCAGTGGCAGTAAAACCAGATACAAACGCGAGATCAAAAGTTGAAATCATTTTGGAGAAAATTGTATAAAACAGCACAATTATTGTTGCAGCCTTAAAATCTGTTAATCTGGGAGTAAATGTTACCATAACCTGATGGTTTTTCCCTTAATTAAAAGCGTACTTTTCATGCCTCAATTAAACCAAACAGACAGCTTTTTACATTACCTGTTTATTTCTGTCACTCTGACAACATTCATATGGGACTTTTATCATTAGGTTCACCTCAGAAACTGTTTCTGATACAATTCATGACTTCATGAATTGAAGAAATGTATAATGGCAACCTTTCTTCAGGAGGTTGTGAGGCACACTTGCCTCGTTCTGTTTTTCTGGATATATTTCAAGAAGACAGATAGAATATTGTTGATACTCAAGCAACCTTTACAAACACAATTTCCAATGTGTCCTGAGTCCAAAGGGAGCCAAACAAGTGGAGCTGGTTCAGACATGTCAGTAGTCGTGGTGTTGATAGAAGAGTGTGTTGTTGTTGTTGTTATTGAGTGTGTGCACAACATTATGTGAAGGGACAAAAGAAAGCTGCAAACCCTGTCGCTGCAAGCCACTGTATCCCCTCAAATACAGCAGGGTTCAGTAATGTGGAAGATCGTGGGTTTCCTTCAGGTCCTCAAACAGTCCTAAAACATGCATGTGAAGTTAATTAGTGACTCTAAATTACTCATACGTATCAATGTGACTGTGTGTTTTTCTGTCTCTATGTGTTTGCCCTGCGTTGGACTGGTGGACCTACCAGCGCCATGGATGGATGGATGGATGGATGGATGGATGGAAGGTATGTGTGTCCCCACACACAAATAGAACAAAAACTCACTTTGAATTTGCTTCGAGGCAAATTTAGGTTGTTTGTCTTTCTGATTAATTTTAAGGGAAAAAGTTGTTGAAATGGAGCAAAGTTGCTTTAATCATCCGCATTTGGTATCAGTTCTTCTCGGAAAAGCTAACGTTTGTGAAACAGGTGCTTTGCTATTCTGATTGATATTGTCCTCGCATGAAGAGTGAAGTTGAAATAGAGTTGCAGCTGCACTTTCAATTCAGGTCGGCCTCAGAGCACGAGACACAAAAAACCCAGAATCTGACCTGAAAGAACATCAAAGTGGACCCGTGTCTGACAGTTTTATCTGTCTCCTCCTCTGTTTAGAGACGCAGTGGCCTTGACAGGAGGATGGTGGCGGGGTAATCGGGGCGGACCGGCCCGGTCTGCGCCCTGCCCAGTTCCCCCCCGTCTGTAAACAATAGGGGTGTGGATTAGTTTGGAAACAATGTGTTTATTTAAAAAGGCCCTTCCTGTATGGACTCAGCAAGTCTCCCATTAATTTTATTGGCGGCGGCTCCAGTTCTGAAAAATCATTGTTTAGAAGAGGAGGGGACAAAACACACCAAGAGAGAGAGAGGGAGGGGGGCATTTTGCATCTCAGTTCCTGTGTGATAGGACGGCAGCTTTAATAGGAGCTATTTGTGCTTTTTTTTTTTTTTTAATAATCAGTTCTAAAGATCTTAGCTTGGAAGGAAAACGACCAAACAGGGAAACATTTTGGATGTTTTGGTTGAGGCCGATCTGGCATCAGTCCGCCGCTTCGTGCTCTACGTGTGAGTTTCAAGCAAAAAACAAAAAGAAAAAGAAGCAAATCAGGACAAAAAAAAAAAAAAGGAAAGGCAAACAATTTTTCTGCTTAGTCTAAACTGCCATCAGCGTCTGCAAGAATCCGCCTGCAGGGACTGAGACTGAGCTGAGGAGCCGGGAGCGACGCCCACCATCCACAACTGCCCCAAAGCCACATCCCGTCCAAAAATGAAAAGACTTGCACTTTCTCCTCGGCGGGAACACACACGTTAATGGGCGAAGCCATTCTTCACCGGCCTGACGGTGCATTTCGAAGAGTTGCCAGTGGGAACACGGCGGTGGGAAACAAACACCAACTCCCGATGCGTCGCCGCGGTCATTTAAGAGTTTATGAGTTTATTTCTGAGACTGACAGATATGAGAGGGATGAAAAGGCATTAGGAATAAGCAGTGCAACCTTCGCACATCGCAGGCCAGAGAGTAACAGGTAAACTCGGGGGAGGGTGGTTAAGCCCTAGTTAGGCATGTAAATCCCACCCTTTACAGGCAGAGCGCTCCAGTAGATCCCTGTCAATTTCCTGCAGCTGTGCCTGGGTGGATTTACATGAATACACTCTATCACTAGCGCTTAGCCTCCTCTGTTATACATTTACTCACTTTTGGGCTGGTTATAGAATTGGCTATTTTGCTTTTGCATTTTTTTGTTTTTTTGTGGGGTTTTTTTTTGTCTTCCACATAAAGATTGTGGTTTTATTTACAAGCCACCCAGCATGGCTTCTTTTGCAAATTGACTCCTCAGTCTTGTCCGCAGGCCAGGCACGAGAAGGTTAGCCGCCTGTCTCCCGATAAGCTGGCAGAACCTATCAAACCCAGCGAGAAGATAGTGCTCTGTATTTCTGTCATGCTTTATCATCAGCTGGGGTGAAACTAAACCGGTGCTAAGCGAGAGTAGAGGGACCATTTCCCTGGATTACAGGCGTCAACTTTAATTTCAAAGACCACTGGTGTATCCAAGGAAGGTGCAGGCTTCGCTTGCCACAGATTGGCAGCGGAGCCCCGATAAGGACCCCGGTAGCGTTGTTCGCATTCACCGCGGGGGCCTATTGATCTCCGAGCCGCTGGTTCATTTCATAAAATACAAGGCGAGTGGTGTTGGAGCGAGCGGCGGCTCAGCTCCCTATTCACCGGGCGCGTGGCGTCCCGTGCCAAGCTGTCTGGGCTCGGGGGGGGGGGGGGGGGACGTGGGGAGGACCCCCCCCCCCCCCCACGGGGGCGACGGGGTATTTGTCAGGAGTCATTAAGGAAGGAGGCAACAGTTCAAGCTCCTCTTTTTCTCTCCTTTACAATGCAGAGCTTTACAGCGGAGATGCTGTCTTTTTTTGTACAACAAAGCCGAGGCAAGTTAGAAGGAAACTTTCATGTAGAGAGGGAGTGTGGCAGGCTGAAGGGCGGCGACAGAGAGCTTTACAGGGGGCAGCTGCATTCATTCCTTTCATTTTTGACTGAAAAACTAGAAATTCTTTCAGAAAAAAGATAACATTCAGGATAGTTGCTGATGATATTTGAAGATTTACCAGATATTTCAAACTATAAATAAGTTGTACAAAAACATATATGCTAGCTATTCTTTATGAACACAAAGGCCCCATTTTCACGGCACATGAAGTTTTTGCATTTTCATTTCAGAAAAGTTTTGCAGTTACATGGCAATGTTTTGCAAAAGATGTACATTTACTTGGAAATGCTAGAAACACTGAAAACTAGTTTTCATGTCGGGCCACTAGCGGGTGCTGTTATTTGTTTTTGTGATGATGCCACACACATGCACACAGAGAATAATACAAAATAATCATGACCAATGGCAAATACTCGGACATTTGTATGGACAGACAAGTTGGATTGCTATTCCTGATGACTCTCAACTCAAACTACCAAGTCCCAGGAGAATATGAACTGGGAATCATGACCATTATTGTTATTGTGCAACGACCCGGGCATGTGCAGAAGAACTATTTACTACCGCCGTAGTACACGCACAGGAGCATCTTTCCGTCAGCTACATGGAGTCCAGGCGTTTCCGCACTAAAAAAAAAAAAAAAGATATGTTGAATTTAATTGAATATGTTATTTCAAGTGGTTCCAGATAACTTTGTTAAGTAGATAATAATGATAAGCCAGTTTTCATACAACCACAGTATCTATGAGTTGAACTGCAGCCATCTTCTCTGGGTAAATATATGCAATACAGGCCAACCTATCATAATATAGACAATATATAATGACACTATGTTTTCAAGTGAAAACACAACATTTTGGTTGTGTTTTGGGTGTTTGTGTTTACATGACAACGGTGCTCAGAGCCAATGAATACGCAACTTTTTTGGTTTCATTAAAAAAACAAAGAATAGCGCTAACTCGTAGCCTGCCATGCTAATCACATCATTTGCAGCATTTCTGCAATGTATTCGATGTAAATGGACATTGTTTTCAAAACGTTGCAGTGTAAATGCGAAACTTTTCTGAAACTAAAATGCAAAAACATTGTTGTGTAGTCAAGTATTTATATGGCACAATTACAAACAACCAAGGTTTATAAAGTGCTTTGTAGTTCAAATGGGAAGCGAGACATAATCTGTGAGGAAATATACACAGTAAGATAAACAATACCATATGTCAAGGTGTCAGCGCTCAAATAGAATTAAAAGCCAGAGTGTCTCGTGTTCCTGCCACACTTTGAAAACTGGTTTGAAAAAGTGAAACAGAACTTCGTCTGAGCGTTCAGTTCACATCAGTTCATCCAGCATTGATTCACACAGAAACATCTCCCTCATCTCCTCTTTTATTTATTTATTTAAAACATTTTTTTTTTTTTGTTCCCCTCTGACCAAATTTATGAAAAGCATAATCACAACATGAGGGCCCTCTTATTTTATTATCAGTGGGTGTTATTATTAGAAAACCATTTCAGATGATATGTCACATGGGAACAAATATCATTTACAAACCACTAATGACTTGCAAACACTCCTGTAGCCTCCGGTGCAGAATGACGCCTTCACACAGCGTGTGCTCGGCTCGCCTCTCTACGGGGACGTGCAGTGGGACGCCGCGCACGCCTGGAATCAAACAGAATAAACAGGAAGCTCCTCTATCTCTCGGCTCGGGCCGTACGTTGGCAGCAAGGCATTAATTCTTAAAAATAAGCCCATTTAAAGCTGTCATTACCGTGACCATCTAATGGTTGTTTTTTTTTCTTCTTCTTTTTTTTTAGGTGTGTGTTTGTTGCAAAAATTCAAATGAGACACTAAAATATGTGCATACTCGGCAGCAGAGAGATGGATTAGGTTTGGGGGATTAATAATTAAGCAGGCGTTATTATTATTACACTTTGCATCTTCTGCATGGATCAAACTCACCTCAGAGCCGGACTGCTAATAATGAGTCATCAATAAAACATATTCATAATGTCAGGGAGACACTTGTGTAGATGCACGATGTCTAATTTTACACGGGCCGGCTCGGTCATTAGTTCAGGGCGGCGTGAACATACACACACACACACACGCACGCACACACACACACACACACACACACACACACACACACACACACACACACAGGCGGCCTGATGCAGCCTGACAGTCGGTGCATCAAACCACATCTTCATTAATGTTAATCGTCTGCATATTGTGAAGAACCAAATCAGGGCACCTATATGCAAATATTAAAGTGTTTTACTTTTTAATGGAAAAGGTGTTTTTTTTTGTTTTTTTAATTTAATTTTTTTGAGTGAGAGTGTGTTTGGTGCCGTCATTTGCATAGTGATCATGTCTGTCGTATCACATTTGCGTAACCTCGTGTCCACCTCTCTCGGAGCTGCGTGCAAAAATACAAATAAAGCAGATTATCCATGAAAGGGAAACGTTATTACGAGTCCGCGAGAAAGTTTCTCTCTTCAGATCACAAATCTTTAAGGTTCCCGGACTTGAAATCTTCCCCCTCCAAAAAACAAAAAGAAGCTTTAATGAGAAACTAAGCAGCAACCAGAGGGAGAGCACCGTCTTTTATTGCCGCCCGGACATAATAACTTAATGCAAATTGTAACTAGTTAAGCACAGCAAAATAATATGATACCATTGTCTGCAGACGATTGGTATTATAATGTTAGCATGTGCAAATAATCACATTTTCCGGCTGATACAATTACATTATTTGTTCTGCTTGTATCATACACCAATAAAAAGCAAACATCATATTAGGATTCATGGCACTTTTCGCGTCGCGTTATCAATATGTGGAAATAATTGTCTGCTGAGAGATTAAATTACATTATTGTGTATCTTTTTCATGCCTAATAAATAATGATGGATGGCTCTTATTTTCATCACCACCTGCAACCATTTTGCCTCCCCCTCCTCCCCCCTGCAAGTTAAAAATGAGAGGATAAATAAAGAAATAAAGGGTGAGAGAGAGAGAGAGAGAGAGAGAGAGAGAGAGAGAGAGAGAGAGAGAGAGAGAGAGAGAGAGAGAGAGAGAAAACCTCCAGCGATATGAAGCCGGAGGAGCTCATCAATGAAGTTTCAGAGAAGAAAGTGGAGGAAGACTGCAAATATAATGCCGGATAGACCCTGAAAAGGCAACATGCGGCTGTTTATTCATTGAAGCGTCATGTGGCACACACACACACACACACACACACACACACACACACACACACACACACACACACACACACACACACACACACACACACACACACACACACACACACACGATTGATTGACAGGAACAATGCCTCACTTGGTGCTCGAAACAGACAAACAAGCCTCATTCTTCAGATTATGGAGCTCGTGTTTGTAGCAGTTACATCACTGATGTGCACAAGAGGAATCCATCATTTAAAAGACTTCCTTTTTTTTTTTTTTTAACCCGTCATCAGACTATTAAAGCAGCCACCAGTCTGAGCCACTGCACACTAAACAACACGACGTGTTGGCTTTAAACCAGGATGTCAGGCACGCTTTAATATGTTTGTAATCAGTGTGTAAACAGCATGCTAGACATTTATACTTACATGTGTGAAATCCCCACTGCCTCCATGATGAAAGGCAACACGTGTGTTTACTGCTCACCACCAGCAACGAGATTAAAGCTACAACAACTGAAGGCATGTTTAGCGAACATGTTGGGTCTCATAATTGAAAGTTTTTCATTGGGTCGAAAGTTTTTACAGTAAATAATCAAGTTGTCAATGTTTTAATGACTGAAGTCAAACATCTGAGCTTTGGCGGTTTGATTTAAAGCTTAATAAACAATAAAATAAAGCTGAAAGGATAAAACCTAAAACAATAAAATGGTGAAAAATAAACACATGTAGAATATTAAAAAAAAATGTTTTTCTTGAATTGTAGAAATGAATTGAAAAAAAACCCCATAATGTATGTCACCACAATCTATCTATTTTCTATATTCATCCATTCCTCCATCCATTCCTCCATCCATCCAGCCATCCAGCCATCTGGAATCCATTAAATTATTCATCCATCCATCAATCCATCGATTGAATTTATCCATCTGTCCATCCATCCATCTATCCGTCCGTCCGTCCATCCATCCATCCATCCATCCATCCATCCATCCATCCATCAATCCATCCATTCACCTAAACTCAGTATAGTACCGTCAGATGTTTTAGTTTTTAGTTTCTTCTGTGTGGCTCAGAGGAAAAATCAGTTTCCACCCGTTGTTTTCTTATTTGTGACAAATGTCCGTGATAAACAAGCGCCTGTGTGGTCGGCTGCTTCACTTCACACCTTCTTCTTTTTTTTCCTCCTTCTTTTGCTTAGCCTTAATTTTAATCACTTCATTTGCACTTTGTGGGAGATAAGAGAAATTGATTATCCACCACTCTTCAGGAGGCTCCATGTTTGACTTACTCTCTTTTTTTCGCTTCTCCTTCCAGCCCACCGATCTCAGCTGTCAATACCTGGAGCTCCTGTTGCATGCGATGCATTTGTTGGCTCGCTGCTACGCAGCGATAAAACAAGGTAAGGACATTAAGCCCCCCTCTTCCCAGTTAATTGGCATCAGAGAGAGAAATGCCGCCCGTAACTTCATAACTTCTTAAGTCATGGCTTGTGCACAGCCAGACGTACGGTGTTGTAAAAATTTACATTTTAATGAAATATTTGAATAAGCACTTGAAATTCACTCTAGCAGGTCTCCCGGTTCTAAAACCAACATTTCATGTTTGTGTTTTGAATGGCAGCATCAGAGAAATTAGCATGCCAGTCATACAGATTAGGAGGGCATCAGTGTAAAGTCACAGGCTTCCTCAATCAAGGTTCACTGCAGGTAAACACTAGCCATGACATGTTTAAATGATAGCTTTTTTGAAAGGAACGAGGAGCCGAGCAGGAGGGGGGGGATAAATCTGTGGGGGAGGACAGAGAAAGCCGCACGGGAATCAGAGCAGGATGGAAGTGAATGGAAATGCAGACGAAGGCTATCTGCGGCGCACAAAAAGACACTGCTTTTTAACTGAATGTGTCAAACCACCGGTTCAAGTTCCACATGAGCGACGCCTCCAAATCAGACGCAGAATGGAAGCATGTGTGCTTCTCGCAGCTTCGTTCGAAAATAGGAAGCCGCAGATATCGTGTGACAAATAAATGGAGTTGGCAGGTGTTTCTGTGTCACGGCTGCGAGAAACAAGGAGCCGTCACGGAATAATAACAACGTTTGACGTGTGGCGTGAAGTTAAATAAGTTAATGTCCTATGTGGACGTGCAATCACCACCGATGGTGACGAGATTGTGTTTACGATTGCAGATTTGATCACACGACCAACATTTTTGACTCATTTAAAACCTTCAAGTTAGCAAACAGTGTGGATGTTTGGGGAGGTGTTTGGGGAGGTGTTTGGGTTAAAAGCGACTACTCACTTCAACTCCAGTGCTTCTACGCAAATTGATCAAGTTTTGAGAAGTTTCAAACCAATGAAAAGCTTTAAAATGTTCCTGAAGTTTCAGATCGCGCTGAGGAGCAGCTTATATGTTTTCTCAAATCAACTGTGGTTCCTTTGACGCTGCACAAGTTTCAAATTTTGGAAAAACATTGAAGGATAAGATCTCTCAAAGCTGCACCTCATGCCCCAAATGCTCCTGATCCTCCAGACTGCAGCTTCAGTGAAAACGTACATTACCAAGCTTACAGCTGCAGTTTTGCAAAGTTTTCAACCTGAAAACCATCAAAGAAGTTGACCAGTAAAGAGCTTTTCCAAGTAAGAAGCTCCGCCCCAAAAGCTTTAGGAAACACGTGAGCAGAACACCCATCAGATATACTGAGATGTGTTCAGGAACAAAAGTAGATGAAGTGCAGAGCAAATAATAGCACAAACAAAGTAGTTAAGTCGCACTAAGAGTTAGAAAACTGCCGTTTCTTTTTGATATTAATAAGACAACTGGAATCATTGTTCATAAAACTAAATTCTATTTAGTAATCTTTAGTTCAAGAATTCAATTTGGGGTTGATTAGTTTTTTTGTTCTATTGACAGTATCATAAAATTAACACAAGTGAAATTATAAAAATGACTTGGAGTTGAAATGGTTTAGGTTTTTTCACTTTCATGGTCTGTTTCTTTTTTATTTTACAAAGAGTAAGCTATCCTCATCCTCGGCATTCGTATATTCAAACAAGGGAGAGAGAGAGAGAGAGAGAGAGAGAGAGAGAGAGAGAGAGAGAGAGAGAGAGAGAGAGAGAGAGAGAGAGAGAGACCACACTATTCAGATTGTATTCCACACATGTTAAAACCTCAACAGGATCCTTTATTTGTTTCTTTTATTGTGAAAGATGAAATTGGGCTTTAAAAGCTCACATTGAGGCCACTGATGGAAGTTTACCGTCACGACTCTCTTCTGTCTTGTATCAACTGGTTGAGATCGAAACAGGTAACGAGATTCCAACGTCAAAATGAACAAACGCATTTCCCCACCGATCTCCATCAGTGGTGCTAAGCGAAGCTAACAGCAGCTGTCCTTCCGTTCTTTAATTCAATCAGCAAACGTTTTTTTTCCTTTACATATCCAAAGATCTGAGCGTCTTTTAAGAGGAGTGTGGCGGTTTTGGTTTGGTTTTCTTCCCCAGATCGTAAATCCATCAGTGAAAAAGAAGAAGCGCTGCCAACAGAGGAGGACACTTCTCCGTTAATCCACTCTGACACAAATTGCGAGAGTGAGTAATTATTCATGTTATTTTTGCATCCCTTCAATTATTCACACCAAACACTTCCTGCAGTCGGGCCGGATGCGAGGACAGGCGGCATCATCAGGATGGAGCTTGGAGGCGACAACAGTTCACTTTCCCTTCAGGATACAAACTCGACATGGGGGCTCCTTCCTGGACTTCTCAACGCCAAACTGTCCGTCACAAGTCGCTCCTCCAATCCTCACACACATTTACACGCACGGACCATTTAGAGTCACCAGTCAACACAACATGCATCTCTTTGGATTGTTGGACGGAGCTGGACGATGTCAAAGAACACGCAACTGCACGTATGGCTCCGATCCAGACCTGCGTATTTGTGTTGTGAAGTAAAAGAGCCAACTAATGTGAGCTTATAATGTTAATAATGAGAAAGGAAGAGATTTCATTGTACTTTGGTTGAAGGTGAAAACGACTGTGGAGCTGCTGTCTGCTTATCGAAGGCCTGTTTACTCGGAAACACCAGAAACCCTGAAAACGATGTCATGGTCGGTAAATGGTCATTTAACCGATCAGGTGTTATCACATGAAACGTTGTCGTGTAAACTTGGCCCTAGTATTGAACCAGAAACGACTTCCATTGGTCTCATGACTCGACGAAAATGCTGCAGAGCTGCTGTCTGGAGGAACTGTTCATCAAAGTCTCTCAAGGCTTCACGGTGGTTGATTCTTACAGGTGAAGTACAAATTGTGATCGTTTGACAACAAATACTGATCATTTTCAGTCTGAGATTCAACACTTTAGTTGCCTTTAAACGAGGTTTGCGCGTGTTGTTTCGCGGTGCGGTGTTCCCACCTGCTCCTACCTGCCAGTCGTCTCTGGTTAGAGAAACCATGAGTGGACGCAGCAGCTCCTCCACCCAACACCCTCCGTTACCAAGAGAAGGAGACATCCGAGCATCTCCGCTATTTACTCAATGAGCCTAATTACCACTGGCTACTCGCACGAGGCCGGCTAACTGATGCGATAAGTACCTTTAGACTTTCATCTTCCTTTGGTTCCCCTTTTAATTGCCCGCGCTCTCTTTGAAACCGAGCCGTGCCTCATAAAGGAAGAAAAACCGGACCAGCTGTGAATCCCTGATTCTTGTGTTGGAGCGGGCCTCCTCATATTGTTTGTGTGTGTGTGTGTGTGTGTAGGGGGGGGCAGCGAGGCGTGCCTTTTGAACAGCAGGTGGTAATTGAAACAAAACAAGGGCTGATTAGGGAAGCGTCTGGCAACTCATGATCCAAACAGCGAGCCGCCGAGGAGCCCGAACACAAGAGCCCTGGAATAAAGTGGTCATCATCTAATTAACAGAACACATTTTAATTACCGAGCAAACCAAGCAGCGCACTGTGTCAATTTAACTGATGTGGTAAGTGCCAGTTTACAATATCAGAAACAGACAAATAATTGGAATCTAATTACAAGCAGGTCTATTGCACACCAGTGCCTGCAGCCCATCTTAATAAACAAATTTTTACATCAAACCATGAATAACAAACAGTGCAGGCCTGCTAATTGCCTCGCCGTGGTGTTGGGAGTTTGCCAGCTTCCACAGTTTGACTGCGGCTCCGGTGTGAATGGATGAGGCAGCGCCGCGCCGTAATTAGAATAAAGTGAGCAGCGGCCCCGCCGATTGTTGTTTTTTTCCGTCATGTGACAGAGCGAGACGACGCGCACGCCGTCTGCAGGGCACGTGTCCGGGGTTAAAGAGCATCATGTGGGATTAATGAGGAGAATTAACAGTAATCTGCTAATGATGTGAGAGAGTGGCTTCACAAAGGAGCGAGAAACACTTTTTTTGTGATCTCAGATCGTCCTCAAACTGTCCGACGTGAAAGCAGAGGGGTGCACAAAGTGCAGCTTCTCAACTGCAGTTTCAGTGACACACGGTGCCTCTTTTGAAAGCAGATTTGATTTTCTGCAGGTGCATGCTCAGGCGTGTGTGTGCACATACATTCTGTATAACTATTGTTTGGTCCGCTTTGCATGAATTCACCAGTTCACCATCAACACAGATCAGGACTGATAAATGCGTCATGGTTCTGAGTCAGAACGTTCATATGCATCAGTCATAATAATGCCAGTTAAATGCACTAAAAGTGATATATTGGCTAAAATCATACAAACTGCTCCAATCTTAACTCTGTAAATTGAATAATTTCCGCACTGGATGTCTGTAAACTCTTTTCAGTTTCACATCCTTGTGTGCGATACGAATAAAAAAGTCTAAATACGAGTTGGTATTGGCCGGTCCTAATTCAAACTGGCACCACAAGTTTTATGTTCACAGTGAAGATTTCACGTTTGGTTCTTCTTTTTTTTCACTTATTATCCTCCATAATATCAAACATCAATAAGGTTCTGAGGAAAAAGAAACAATTTCCTCAAAGCAAGATGAAAACACACTGCAACTCCCATTACAGAATTAAAGGAGGGAAATTCCTTAAACATCACTTAATAATCCCTTAATTATCTTTGATCATCATTGATTCTTGTGCCTTAGTGGCAAGGTTCAAAGAGTACTATTGCACTGGGTTGATTAATTCTATTATTATTGTTGTTGTTGTGGTTAAATGATATTAATAATACTAATAATACTACTACTAATATAATAATAAGTATTATTATTATTGGTTTATTTATTATAATAAAACATTTGAAAAATGCATTAGAAAAATTCTGCCCTTTTTTCTGCGAATATCTCGTCCCCTACAAAAGCACATCAAAATGTGTGGAACGTTCAGGCAAAGGTTTCTCAGACTTTAGTGAGCGATTCAGTTGACCGTTTCCAAAGAAATTGCAAAATAAAAGTCGAATGCTAAGCGAGAGAGGCACGTCATGGAGGAGATCAAACCAGATGAGTGTCTGTTGCCATGGAGACGCTGAGAACAAAGGAGAGAGAGGCAGGCACACAAAATTTCCTCTGGAATTTTCTAGTTTACAATTAAAGTTTTGGTAAGAAAGGTACCAAACACTTTATGTTGTTAACATGGTTTTATTTTGGAAGCTTTTAGCTCACAATTAAAGGACAAAATTAAAGCCATAATGACAAAAGTGAACTAAGTGAGGACTGTGAGTAATAACAGCAGAATTCCTCAAACTAGTTCACTTATTTATAAGCGTTCCACCAGATTTATCTCCATGTTTGATTTATTAAAAACTTGATAGTAAAACTTTTCGACATGACAAAAATGATTTGAACTTGGATGATTTAAAGTAGTTCTGGTATTGAGTTTTTTTTCCCAGATCAAATTGTTTATTCCAGCAAATATAATTGTACAGACATCAACACGCTCTTAATTGATCTTCCTCTTGAATTTAAATGTAAAACATCCAGTGTTCAAAGTTAGTTTTAAGAATGATTTAGACCATATTAATAACACGAGGACACAATCATTCTATTTTTTCTATTGCTTGTCACCTCCAAGTGTTTCCTTCTTCATCAATCTTCTCATCACTTTATTATTGTTTCATAAATATTCAACTAATTTGTTGGACGAGACAATGAGCAGATGTTTCAGCACAACATGCAAACTCACCAGATGCTTTGTGAGGAAACGCTGTAAACCTCTGCTCCACTACGTCAGCCTGATAGCAACTAATGACATTTTATAGAAAATGTCATTGAAATAAGAAAGACTGAAACATTCATAAAAAAAAAACCTTTCTCTTTTTAGATAAAGCACAACAGATAATATAAGAATTGAATAAGAAATTACTTTTTAAAATTGTAATACCGATCAAGCTGGAGCTTCGTGTTTTTGTAAGATAACAAACATTAACCCAATGAATAGCAGCTCTTCTACTGTTTGTTAAATTCCAGTTGTTGTTTTTTTTTTTATTTCTATAGCAGCACCTCATTACTACTGAATTTGAAAACCACTTCTCTACCTTGTAACTGGCATAGAGTACGAACTTCATAAAGATCTCAAAACCCTGCCTCCTGAATCCACATTTCTGATCTGCAATGAAGTAAACTGTGAAGATTTGAAGTGCAGGACTTCATTAGACAACAAACAAACAAACAAACTTTTCTCCTTCTTTTCCTTAACCTTAATTTTGTGTATCATGTTTTTTTGTTCTTCTGATCCTGCCCGTTCCCACTATAACTCCAGTTAAACAAGATCCAAATCATGAGGAATGAATTTGAATTGAAACGGAAACGGAGTTGAAAATGTGTTTAGTGAGCGTGTCCGAGTGTAAATGTAGTAAAGTGAGAGTGAGAGTGATGTTTCCAGATTTATGAGTGAAGCAGCGGGATTGGCTGATCATGTCAGCGCTGCGATAAATCCCGCCCCATATATCACCCGCCTTTATGGACCATAATAATATCATATGTTAATGCCTCTCTAGAAGTTCTCCTGTGATTAATCTGAGCTGCAGCCTGGGCTCTGGAGGTTTTCCTCCTGCTGCAGTACCTCCGGTCCGGTCTGGGGGTTCCGGTCCAGAACGCCGGCCTCAGACGGGCCTCGAGCCGAGCCTCGGCTGAAATATGGCCCGCACGGAGATAGCTTGTGCTTTTTAAATCGTTTCCATTAAATCTTGTCTTTCAAAGGCCTTAATTAATACCACACTTGACATTTATGTTTTCCTGCAATAAGCTAAGCAAGAAACGATTTATGTCAGCGAAAGCTTTTTAACAAATCAATGCAACTATTTGTAATTGCTTGTTTCACAAGATTAAAAGTGCTCAGACCTGATCTCTGTCTCCTGTTTAGTGGCCGACATGACCTGCGCCTCCGTCGTAAACGCCGGGCCGTCAGCATTACCGCCCGTCACCAAATCCCCGCCGCTCTCCTTTCTGGGGCTTTTTAACGCCGAGACGATTTACAGCTCATCAAATGCAGTTACCTAAATTGCTGTTGGGAGAGAAGACAGTTTAACTGTCTCTTTTTTAATTACCATTTAATTTAACGTTTTTGGAGCTGACGCGAGTCCCCCGCCGCAGACGACAACACGGGCCCGCGTGAGGACGAATCACCATGAAGAGGAAAACAGCACGATAAAATAAACTGGCACACGGGGAGCTTATAACACCTTTCTTTCTTTTCTGCAACAGCTGACGTAAAGTTATCGGAATGTCAATGAAGTTGCCGAGTCTGATTCGAAACCTGAAATGTAACGTCATTAAAAAAAAAAACCTCCTGTTGATTCATGGGTTGATCCGTCATAATCAATAATTATTATGCACATTGGTGAGTAGATGGACAATAATATTATATACGAATGTTCGTCCATGTGAATGTCCGCGTACTCCCATTGTTAAAGTTCATAGCATTATTCTCTGCTGCATGTGCGTGTGGATTTATTACAGAAACAATGAACAGTGCCAAGTTGTGCGGTTCCATGTAAATGGACATGGTTTTCAAAATGTTGCTGTGTATACGTGAAACTTTCCTGAAACAAAACGTTTCCACTTGAAACGTTGTGCACGTGGAGCCGAAAAAACAACTTACGACTGAAGTATTTTCACTCTTTTTGTCTTCCCATTAAAGTCAAGTGTGTGATGACTCACCCTGCTCTGGGGGCGTGTCCTAATCCATCACCCAATGTTGAATTAAACTTCTCAGCTCCGCTTCCAGAACCTCAACTATTACAATGAAAGCCAGTGTGGAAGGATGAGCCCCTTTACAGAGCCTGAACTCTAAACATCAAGCACCCGATTTTTTTCTTACAAATACTGATATTTGCTTAAATGTCAGTTTTCATGAAGTTTCTACCATCATGATATTTTATTATTTGTGGCTGTTTTCTGATCCGTACACACAATAACTGCATGTTGTTTAGAAAAGGAAAGTCTCCATGTGGTCCATTGTAACAGTTTCATTCTTATTTGTTCATTTTGATGTGTGTAAATTCTATAATAATATTTTTTTTTTTAAAGTATTACTAGTACTATAAAAAGTATTGGTAAAACAATTCAGTTTAAATCCTCAGCCGGGGTCCTGAACTTTCACCTTCTTCTTTTAGGACTTGATGTCAAAAACAATAAAAAAAAATTCTCTATTCAATTGGAATGATCACATTAATCCAGTTCAAATGAAGCGTCGACAAACAATTGCATCAAAAAAGCAGATATTTTAAAAATGACTTGCAATATATGAAGAAAAGCAGGTTTGACTTGAATAAAGAAGAATTCCTTAATATAAAACCCTCAATTTGATATATGATAAATGAGAAAAAAAAAACCTTATCTGCACCTAATGTTATTTTTTTTCTCCGTATTATCATACAATATTAAATATAATAAACCACATTTTGAGAAATTAATGTTTGGTGATAGTCGACCACTGAACGCACTTCTTCTGAAAATGAAAGAATAAGAGTGGGAGTGGGTGACGTCTCCACCCTGACCTACTGAGACAGCAGCTGGAACTCGCAGGGAGTGATTGGACACCTGGATCAATTCATCTTTCGGCCTTCTGTAAACTGTGACACCATGAAAGCCTCTGATCAGGGATCAATGAGAGAAAGAGAGAGAGAGAGAGAGAGAGAGAGAGAGAGAGAGAGAAAGAGAGAGGGAGAGAGAAAGAGAGAGAGAGCGAGACGTCTGAACAACCAGCATTTTATTGCATGTTTCGAATGCTCACGTCAGTCAGCCGTCTCCGCTGACGACATCAGAGTGGTCTGCATCAGACAGACGAGGAATGACGAGGAGGTTACAGACCCACCGAGTGACGAGCAAGAATAGTTCTCTTATTTAAAAAAAAAAAAAGAAAAGAAAAGGAAGAAAAAGAAAGAAAGAAAGCTACAGAGTACATCTTCAAAGAAAGAAAGAGAAGGAAAGAAAGAGAAAGCTGCTGTGGGATGAGAGCACCGTGACAGCTCCTGGGCTGAAACCTCACCTCCTCCTCCTCCTCCTCCTCCTCCTCCTCCTCCTCCTCCTCCTCCTCCTCCTCCTCCCTCCATCTCGGAAAAGAAACAAAGTGTGATGTGAGGAAGTGGGGAGGAGGAGGAGGGGGTGACAGCGGGCTGGATGGTTGGTGATGGATGAAACAATGGCATTTCTAGCGTGTGTGTGTGTGTGTGTGTGTGTGTGTGTGTGTGTGTGTGTGTGTGTGTGTGTGTGTGTGTGTGTGTGTGTGTGTGTGTGTGTGTGTGTGTGTGTGTGTGTGTTGGAGATCTGATGCCACACGGCTGCAGTGTGAGAAGCGGAGAAGGTGAAGGAATAAAAAGATAAAGTGTTGTGGATGTGAGGATGAGGAGGAAAACACACCTTGGATGTGGAATGAAACATGAAAAGAAAAGCATTTTAACAATATTCTTTACATCTTGGCACTGCATATTTTTCTTCAGTTTTTTTTCCTATTTCATTTCATATAAAATATCATTAGATTGATTCCCCCTCCACCCCTCCACCCCCCCCCCCCCCCCCCCACAGGTCTCTGCCACCCTGGGATAAGTCATGCAAGATAACCTCCGTCGTCTCGTAGAGGAAATATACCCCCCCACCCCCCACCCCCCACCCCCGGTGGTCTTTAACATCGCAGGAAGGCAGTGGTTGGACCATCAAAAAACAAAAACAGGAAGTATCAAAAAACAGCAAGAAGAAAGAAAAAAACTGTACAAAAATGCTTCAATGATAAACAGAGAAAAGTCTGTCTTCTATATTACAGTCTAAAATCCAAAACGAACACGACCCCCCCCCCCCCCCCCACATCTGTGGATGGTGTGATTTTCCTCCTTTTTGTTTTTTTTGTCTTTTGTTTTTTTTAGTCAAAGCAAGGATTACTAAGTAAAATACATTTGCAGCACAGTTTGCTATTCCAGTACATACAGCAGTTTGTCTCAGAGCGACTTCATAGGTAATGCAAAGCCATAATGCAAATATCCCAACGCAAAGGTATTCTGCAGAGAAAAAGAAAAAAGAGAGAGAGAGAGAGGGAGAGACGGAGGAGGGGTAAAGACAAAAGCTATACCACCATGTATGTACAACCTTGTGGTGGAAGGCAAACTGAGATGGGGATGACACACACACACACACACACACACACACACACACACACACACACACACACACACACACACACACACACACACACACACACACACACACACACACACACACACACACACACACACACACACACACACACACACACACGAAAAGAAAGGCCTGAGGTTTAGATCGGTTTGGCTTTTCATAAAAAGGACAAACAAGCTCTAGTTTTTTTTTTTTTTTTCTGTGTGTTTTTGTTTTTGTTTTTTTTCTCTCTACACATGCAGGACTGGGTGAAAACGTCTCTCCGTCGTTCCCTACAGGCTTCAGTGGAGGTATGGGCTGTTTCTCATGCCGTTATCTTTAGTCCAGCTACACATGCTGAGGAGGAGCGAAGCTGATCCTCCTCCTCTTAAAAAAAAAAACAGAAAAAAAAAAAAAAACAGAAAAAAATCCCCCCTTTTTCCTGATTTTTTTCTCGAGAATATTACCCAAAAAAAGATGAGTGTGGATGGAGGGGTGGGGGTGGGGTGGGGTGAAGGATGAGCTCTGTTCTCACGATCCTTTGCCCGGCTGTAACTGACCCGTCCCACAGCTGCCTGGATATTAAATACATCTTCTAAACTGAACACAAACGCACAGCGAGCGGCGAACCCAAATAATCACAACCATAACAAGAGCGGCCATGAAAGTACCTTGTACCCAGCTTATCAGTGGACAGGAGTGCTTTTTTTAATATAAAAAAAAAAGTTGACAGAAACTAAAACACAATCATGAAGTCTCGACAGTATTGATAAGAACTAAAAACCCCGGAAACGAAAACAAAGAGAGACAGAGAGAGAGGGAGAGAGAGAGAGAGAGAGAGAGAGAGAGAGACAGAGAGTGGCATACAATCATGTTTTTTTTTTTTTTTTTTTTTTTATACAAAGAGGAATAAAACACTGAATCATGGTCCAGTCCCAGCACACAGTCGCTTTCACATTGTTCTCTGTGATGCCCCCCCCTCATATGTGGTGTTTCGACTTCTATCTACATCCCTTTATTTATTTTAAACTCACTGGCCCCTTGAAATAAACAAAAACAAACAAAACAACGTTATTTTACTTCCTAATTTGGTCATCATGCAGTCAGACTGTCAGAGTGCCCCCTCCCCCGTTTTGGTCACTGCAGACTCGTACCCCCCCCCAACACACACACACGCACGCACGCACGCACGCACACACACACACACACACACACACACACACACACACACACACACACACACACACACACACACACACACACACACACACACACACACACACACACACACACACACACACACACACACGCACACACACACACTTTGGTTTCTTATTTAAAGTAAAGGAGGAGTAACAGAATGAAAACATCAGTTTAACGAGCGTCTTCCCTTCGATTCAGTCCGAGGTTGAGAAACCACAGGAGATATTTGGCCTTATCTGCTATTGCATGAAACGCACAACCTTTGATTTTGTTTTATGATTTTTTTTGTTTTGTTTTGTTGGTTTTTTTTTTTTTTTATCTTTGGTAGTCACAGAACAGGATATTAAAACACATCAACGACTTATAAAAACAAAACAGAAAAAGCATAAAATAATAAAAGTCATAATAAATAAAAGAATTTAAAGTGGTTGATTGCAGTCTTGAAATTTGCGGTGTTTAGATTAAACTGGATTCATTTATTTATTTATCGTGATTTTGGGCCTTGGAAACACTGGAATGTGCAATGGATCTCCGTCTTTATTGTTGCAGCTAACTGGATTGTTCCCCTTTCAATTATTAACAGTTCAAACTCAAACCTGGCCATGCGAGCGATACAAATAAAACTGCGGGGAATGCACGTTTATCTGGGAGGAGGGAGCCGGCGCGCCTGATGAACGGCGACGGTCGCGCTCAGGAATCACAATTAGTTGGTCTAAATCATTATCTCGCCAGTGCACACCTGACATATTCATCTCGCTTTAAAAGAAAGAAAGAAAGAAAGAAAAAAAAAACTGGGGCTTGTAAGTGATCAGAAATTGTGTTGCGGCTCGGCGTGCGGCTCAGCGCCGGTTTAAAGTATAATTTCATAAGGATAAATCATAACCTGCATGATTTCTCTGTCATTCATTCGCATCTTAAATTAAACTTCATTGATGCGTGGAGAGAGCCTTCATTATGAGTAGTGCATCGCCAGTGGTCTTCATGAGGGGGGAGGGTGGGGGTGTTGTTGGAAGAATAAATGATAGAAACATATATATATATATATATATATATATATATATATATATAAAAGTGAATCCCAAACATTCGTCATCAAGTGCTGAGCAGGCAAGAATCTCCACAGCATGGACATGAGGTCTGATCCGTTTTAAAGGAATAATTCATAAACAAAAACAAACAACAATAAAGATGCAACATTTAAAACAGCATTAAATGATGGAGAAGACACATGTTGATATTTAGTAACCTTCCACCGACCACTGACGAGAAATACACCCTGGAAATAAAAAAAGAAGAAGAAGAAGAAGAAACTCTCCCGTCCTTTCTGGAATCAAACCAATGAGAAGTGCTGAAGGCAGTGACATGAAGAGAAGTGGACGCTCGCTCTCCCCTCGCACGCACACAGTGTAAATTAAACGTCAGTCATCCGCTCTCTCTCTTTCTCTCTCTGTGCAGAGGTGTGTGTGTGTGTGTGTGTGTGTGTTTGTCACAGAGAGAGGGATAGTAGGGGTGAGTAGGTGGTGACTGGCAGTCTGTCCCCCCCAAAAAAGGGGGGGGTGTCCCAAAAAATTCTTAACTGTAACCCCCCTCCCTCCCTCCCTCCCTCCCTCCTCCCTCATCCCTCCCTCCCTCCCTCCCGTACCAATCAAAGTCCATCCGAGTAGAAAGCAGGTTCAGTTTTTCTGGGAATCAAAAGTAGAAAGAAATGAGGAAAAAAAACATACTGTGTGTGTGTTTTGTGTGTGTGTGTGTGTGTGTGTGTGTGTGTGTGTGTGTGTGTGTGTGTGTGTGTGTGTGTGTGTGTGTGTGTGTGTGTCATAATGGCACTAAAAAGAGTCAATGTGTGGAGCCGTGATCAGTGGCTGAGACTGCAGTTCAAGTTCAGGTGATCATCGGAGCCGGCGGAGGAAGAGGAGGACGACGAAGGTGAGGTGGGGGGAGGGGGGGGGGGGGGGGGGGGGTATCAGGGGTCAGTGGCGTTTGGATACTTAAAAAAAAAAAAAAAAAAAAAAAGCCTTTACAGCATGTCGTCGTGGCCCTGGTCGTCGTCGTAATCTCTGTGGTGATCGAAGTCCGGACTGTGATTGGCGGTGGTGACCAGGGAGAGGGGCCCTTCATGGTCCTCGGGGTCCAGTGGTTCCTCCTTAACGCTGATGTGATGCCTGCGGGAGGAAGAGGAGGTGGTGAGGACGGGAACTTTTCTCCAACCTTTCACACTGAGCGCCGTCTTCAGACAGAAGAGGCAGGGGAACAAAAACAAATGTCTGATGATCGCTTCTTTCTTTTGAGGCGCTCCAACCCCGACTTCCTCCTCTCCCGCTCGCCCTCCTCTTCTTTATTTCCCGGCGACAACAGGGTGTTCACTTCGAGCTGATAAATGAGGAAGATTAACAACGCGAGCCGAGCGGAGGAGAGAATGGACTGCGCGGGCCGCCGCTGTCAGCCTCCTGGTGGCGGAGGATCAGCGGCGCGCTGTGTGTTCCCTCTTCCTGCTCGTTAACATGCACAACCTGCGAGGCGGGTCTCCAGAGGACGACCCCGAGCCGGCTTCTATCATTAATCAACTTCAACCAAAACACAGCGGCCAGACGCCGCCGAACACGTTTTAAAAAACTCCTGAATTAATGCAGACCCCCCCCACCCACCACCACCACCACAACCTACCCCCACCCCAAGCAAAGTGTCAATAGGAGAAGAAAGGCGCTTGGCAGGAGAGGCGTGCGAGGAGAGCGGCGGCGCGCCCGGCGCAGCACCACGATAAGGAACAGAGCCCCTTATGAGAATAATAACGCTGTCACTTGTAAACAAGGCGAAAACATGAGGCCACCCTCCCCTCCCTCCCCGGGCGCAGCTCACCGCCCGGGCAAAAAGAGCCACTAAAGAGATGAGATCTGCCAAATTTCTCATTACAGAAACAGAGCAGGAAGAAAGCGCAAAAGGGGGGAGAGAGAGGGGGGGGGACAAAAAAAACAAAAAAAAACATTATGAGCAGCTGCGGGGGACGCGGCGCTCTAACCTGCGGTGCCAGGATGAGGCTCCGCGCTCATTTACCAACAAGCAGGCGCAAACTGGCACCGGGACGGTGGCGCTCGTATGCTAATGAGCCGACATATTTTTGGTGTTAAATGATAAAGAATTTTAAGAAGTGTGAGCGGAGAGGGGGAGGAAAGAGTAAAGTCAGCTTTTCTATCATTTTCACATCAAAGTAACTCCACAAGTGCCGTAGCCTGGGGTCTGACTCCGTGGCTGCAGGGCAGACATGAAATTGTTATTATTATGCTATTGAACTGCATGCTGATTCTACAGTTTGCTCATAATTAGCTGGATACCTGATTCTCAGCCCCCCCCCCCCCCCCCCCTCCAGAGAAACAACTGGGTTTACTTTAATGTGGGAACAAGTTGGTGGAGTCGGGACAGCACAACTCCCAAGGTGTGATGGATTCATTAGGGAGGGTGGAGAAATGCACCATGGGGGACAGACATGATGGGAGGGTTAATCCATGGCTTGTTTTCACTTTTGAGCTGAAACCATCAACCGATTCCACTCGTAAATAATCACAATTAATTCTGTTTCTATTGTTTATCGCTATATGCTGGAAACAATGCCAGGAGACGGACTGAATATATCTGTGGTCGGAGTCTCTTGCCCTCATCAGGTCTGCAGCCACTGGATTCACGTCTGTTGAACTGAACAGAGCTAGAATGTGTCTGTCCTCTCCTCTGTCCCCACCGAAGCAGCTCAGTCTGCTTCTGTAGGTTTCTCCATCACAGAGTTTTTCTCCTCGACTTGCTCACATCAAATTGTTGGTTTTTCCTCTGTAAAGGTGTCTCGAGATGACTGTCTTTTATTTGGTGTTTCCCCCCCCCCAAAAAAAAAAAATGTTAAAAACTAAAGCAAATCTGATGTTTGGGTTTGGTTTCCAGAAGTGACCATCATCACAAAGAAAAAATGACTTTGGCCATTAATTCCATGCCCGATCAGACAGAAAACAATGGGTTTTGTTCAGAAAAAAGGATAAAGTTCTTTAGAAGACAAGGGATTTAAGCCACTTTTCTAGTTGCATGAAGCTTATAGACATAATTATAAAGCTGCATGAGCCTAAAGATAGAAGGGGCAGAGGGAGAAGCAGGCTGCCTCTAGGCCAGCACACCCATCCTGTCTCTGCCTTTCCTGTTCCACAGCCACGCTCACAGCTATGTTCTCAGTGATTAGGGATGGCACTTTCCTCCGTTTGGCCAGGAGCTCATTTACTGCACCTTTGTTTTCAGGCAGAATTTCCCCCAAAGCTCAGATGGGTTTTTTTTTTTTTTTTTTTTTTTTAGGAGGCCATCCCCGAGTCGACACATCGGTGGTCCTGCCCCCACATCTGGAAACGATGCAGCGCGTGCTGTATTATTTTAGGCTTCAAACAACTTAGCAGACACTCCTATACAACAAGTGAACGGGGGGAGCTGCGGTTTCCAGGGCCGACCGCAACTTTCCTACACGGGAATCTTGGATGATGTCCTCCAGACTAATTACGCTTTTGTGTTGTTTTTCTTTCGGGGGGCTCGGCGGCCTTGCTGAATGTGTTGCAGCGCCGCGTCGGAGCCTGCAGCCTCTGTCACTCTGGCATTTTGTAAATATTTTAGCTGAGAGGAATGCCAATGAAGGAGGCTCAGGCAGACGGCAGGGTACGTTAAGAAAAAGAGGGATAGATCGTATACTTTACAGTTAAAACAACAAAAAGAGGCTCCGGTCTCCTCTTCCCGCTTGTTGGAAGCTTTAAAAAAAAAAAAAAAAAAAAAAGGTGGAGTTTCCTCTTTCTGCCGGGAGGCCCGCCACAGCAGCGGCCGTGACCCCGCACACCGGCCCAGTACCATCCCCTCCACGCTTTATTCATTGTCCCTCTGGCATTGTTTCTGTTTGATCTAACGCCACGCATTAGGTCATTTTAGAGCTTTTTGGGTGGGCGCTGGAATGATTTTCTGTCTATTTGAGTTAAAAAAAAAAAACCAAGAAGAAAAGGGAAAGCAGTCTTTCCCTTTTCTTGGCTTCTCCTTCACGTCCCGCGGCTGGCGACAGAAAAGCGTGCGTGCCACTCACATAGCTGGCAGGGGCGAGCGTCCCGGGCTGCTGTCACTGCCGTTGCTGTTTCCATGGTCCATCGCTCCATTCATCTCCTCGCGGATGGCGTTGGCCAGGGAGTTGAGGGTGGGACTTCCAATGGAAGCAGTAGTGTATAGAGGTATGTTGTTTTCTGCCATTGAAGCCTGAAAAGCAAAGCCCAAAGCATTAAATGTGAAACGGAAGAGAGTTGTCAGCACTTTCTCGGTGGCCCATCACTCTTTTCAGGCCTCCTCCAAACAAAGGAGGAGAGACTCCACTGTATTTTAAAGTTCACTCTGAGGCTGGCGGAGATGAAGTCACTTATTTTTCTTTTACCTGGAAGGCAGCAGAGAGGGTCGGACCATAGCCCAAGCTGGTCTGAATGTTCTTCACTAAGGCTGGACTTCTGCAAACAAAGAAACTCGATTACAACCACAGACTCGTGTCTCAGCGAGCATCGCAATCCACAGCTACAGTATCTGATTTCACGAGGAGAAATCAATGCACTTTGTATAAGAACTAAACACATTTACTGCTGTAGTAATGTGGAGATTGAGGCTATAGTTCTGAGATGTTCAATCACTTGACAATACCACACAAGTTACTCTGCATTTGAGCGAGGAAGCAAGAACAAGGCTGATGGAGGTGTGATGGATGGAAAAGCAACACTGGGGGGAGGGGGGAACCATGCAGCCGAGAGGGAGGGGGGGGGGAGGTTCCGCCGGCCGAGGTGCTTACTGTACGAGCAGCCCGTCAGAGTTCTCGTCAGCGGCGTGTTTCCGAGGGCGGCCTCGCAGTACGTGGCGGCCGCGCTTAAACTCCTCATCATCAACGGTCCAAAAGGACCCAAACTCATCCTCTACCCTCAAAAAGCACTTATGCAGCGAGAGGTTGGTGCGAATGGCACCCTGGGAAACCGAACCAGCCGGGAGGCGAGGGACAGCGAGAGGGGGGAGGAGGAGGAGGAGGAGGAGGAGGAGGAGGAGGAGGCACAGCCAGATGCAGATGCAGCAATGATGGACAGGACAAACAGAAGGGGGGAGGGGGGGGGGGAGAGGGTGAGGATCAAAATGAAATAAAAGCCATTGTGGGTTATGAGGCATCACCAAAAAGGCTTCTGAAAGCACGAAGCGGAGGCACGCCAAAGCAAGCAGGGACTCTGGACGGTGCAGCACACAGACAATGAGATGGAGCAGCAGCAGCAGCAGCAGCAGCAGCAGCAGCAGCAGTGATGATGATGATGATGATGTTGGCAGCCTCTTCCCATCAACCAGCGGTGAGACAGACAGTTGGGGGCCGCAGAGGCCAAAACCTACCCACTGATCTTCTGAGGCCGTCTCTTTTGGAACTCTATTTCGTCCACTGTCCACACAGCCCCTTTTACGTTTTCTACTCGCACAAAACACTTGTGAAGACTAAGATTATGCCGGACTGCATTCTGCAGTTGATGTGAAAACAAAAGAGAGAAAGAAGGTTTCTATCAGTACGGTCAACATGCCAACACTGGAGGGAGAAAACACACAGAACAGAAAACCTGAACAAAAACAAAGAGTAAAACCAGAGTTATGAGCAGAATGCGTTTTAAAAGAATTAAAACACAAAAACATGAGTCAATACCGTTCTGTTAGTCACATTCTTTTAGTTATTACTCGGAAACAGCTTTTTATGATCAGAAACTACAAACACTTGAGATCATTCCATTGATATTTTCTACAAAACAAACTCTTCGGGTCATGTTGTTCTACTGTGTCACATGACAATATCTAACACCAAGTTTCATTAGTCACATCCTTTTTCTTATCATACAAACAATGCCTTTTCCAATCAGTAAACATGAGAGATTAACATTCTTTCAAAACAGAAACAGTCTGGGTCAACTTGAGTACAATGCAGTTTGAGAAAAAAAACCGCTTCGACAAAAACCCAGATTTCAATGCTTATTATTTGTGCAGATGACGCATCCATCATCATTTTGGTGTTACAGGACAGCGCGAGGGTTTAAAGACTAAAGTGTGTGTTTTTGGAAAATTGAAATGTTTCCCTTCAGAGTGACGGGCTCAGCCAGGAGTCACTGGCAGATCACTGCTATGTTAAACTGATGCCACCCACCGCCAAAGTAAGCGCGCACGCACACACGCACCTTTGCTTTTTCTATTTTTCTATTCCTCTGGTCCTGGTTTAAAAGATGTGAATGGGAAAAGAGTGGGGAAAAAAGAACGACAACAAAAAACAAACAAAACAAAACGTACCTTCCACGTTGCTGCGTTGCGCCTAAAATATGCAAACATTCGTGTGAACCAGTTGTAGATTTCATTTAGTGTTAGCTGCTTTTCTGGAGATTCGAGGATCGCCTAAGATGAGGAACAATGACAGAAACAAACATTTACAATTTTGCTCCCTTCACAGGCTGATTAATAATTCACCAGAGGGAAGCAAGTTTGTGCTTGTTCTCCTGAGGAAAACAGAGGAGAAAAACGTCCTGCTTCTCTGGAAAGTGCGGCACACTTTTTCTCATTCAGAACGGCAGATTTGAATATATTTTCTTTTGTGGCTTCAAATGAAGGGCAAGCCAAAACATTTCTCAGGCAGATTACAGGGCAGCAATTATGGACGGCTCAGATTAATTCCTGAGATCCCAGATTACTGCGGTCGAGCCATAATTGACTGGCCATCTTAAAACAGGTTCGTCCCCACTGTTGTGTGAAATGAATTTGGTAATAATCACCCCCGCCAAAACGCTTAATCAAACTAAACTGTCATATGTGGCTCTGTTTTGAATCCCCAATGCATTCTTGCAGTCATTTGAAGATGATTTATCTGCCCCTCTGTCTAAATTGTGTTGGAAATATCCAGAAATGAAGAGTGAACTAAGCCAGACAGAAGGGGAAAAAGTGAGAGAGAGGAAGGAGTCCTTACCTGTCTTATTAGTGAGGCGTATGTGAACGGCGGCCTAACATCTGCATTCATGTAAAACTCTTTGTTCTGACTGATATCTGCACAGGGAACAAACAAACGCAGGCTTTAATTGTCACCGTACATGTCCTATTAGTGGCTGATAACATAAATTACAGCTTGATTACGTGTGTGTGTGTGTGTGCGTGTGTGTGTGTGTGTGTGTGTGTGCTATTGTGCATCGCAGACTTGTGTGTGCTGCACAGTTAATTGTACCTGGAGAGATGGGCATGTTGTACTTTTCTGAGTAGCGCCGTCTCATGGGGCCCACGCTGTGGAGGCTGTTGGCGGTGATGACGGAGTGGGTGTGGGACAGGGGTGTGAGGGGCGCCGTGGGCGTGGTGGGGGTCTGGGGGAGGCTCAGAGGGGGGGAGGCCTCGGGGGCCGACTTGGACAACGTGACGTTGGACACCAGGTTGAGCTGAAGAGACGCAGACAGACAGAAGGCTCAGTTAGTCTTCTAATTAGCCCTGTGTCTCAGACGCCTCATTGACTATGCATATCTCCCCTCTAATTGCAGGCGGCCATCGAGATGATCCATGAACGGTTGCTAAATGTTTGGAAAACAACCCTGGAGCCCTCCACTCCTCCACCTCCTCTATTCTTTCAGCGCCACTCAGTCCTCCCACCCGCCCTCTTCCCTGTTTCACTGCCTTTGTTTAATCTTTTGTCCTGTTTGGACCCCCCCCCCCCCCCCCCACACACACACACACACACACACACACACACACACACACACACACACACACCCTCCGTGGGTCTCCAGCATGAAGCTGCACGTGGTCGACGCGGCTCTGAAAAATGACAGTGCGACTCTCACCTACCGCTGAGCCACGGCGGCTAATAAGGCAGCCAGAGGAAGAAGCCAATCTGGGCTAATTACAAGCTGAAATTGTATTGTGAAGACTCTAATTAGGAGCTGCTTACGGAGGGGATCTGATGATTAACTGCTGTATCTGACTGACCTCCATCATCAGGGCCAGCGTGACCACGGCGAGGATGGACCCGCAGCGTTTTCACCAACGCACGCATGCGACTCCTCCGCGTGTGGATGGGCGGGGCGGGCCGAGGCGGAGGAGGGATTTAAGTAATAATGGCTACAAGGTAAACTAATTACGACAAGTGCTCCAAAGGTATAGCCCGGCTCCCAGCAGCTGTGGCTGGCAGCTCCGAGCCAAGTGCCAAATCCTCCGTACTGGATCTGCAGTCAAGTGGAAAATTCCAGCCTGACACCCCCACTGCCCCCCCACATCCAGCCATTAATTGGCAGGAAAACCTAATGACACAAATACATATTCCCACAAAATTGTTCTAATTGCTAATTTGCCGAAGGAGGCCAGTTTCCAAATCAAACATGACTTCAGACTGTGAGAAGAAGGGAAACACAGGAAGAGGAGTTTGAGAACGGAATGAAAACGTCTCGCGTCTGACTCCGCATGCAACCCGTCGACTGAACAGAGCAGAAAGAGATGTGTTTTTGACAGATTATTTCTTTGATAATAATACGTTTTAATCCTGTTTGTATCTCTCTTGTGCCAGATACGGAGGAGAGTAGTGTGTGTTGATTAAATCCTGTCCGATCAGCTCTACCCCTGGAGAAGTGTATCTATGTATTTATTTAACGGGCAGAAGAGTTACGCCACTGTTGCTTCAGTTAAACAATGTTCACCCTCTCCTGACTACAATTGCATTCAGAACTCCAGGATTTATTTTTAACTTTATGTCAGTAGAATCGTTATCAAATGAGTGAAATGAGTGAAAGGTTTGGATAACTTCGCCTTTCACTGTCTTTTGATGGTGAATGATGGTGATGCTCGTCCGTGATTGGACGGTCACGCCGCAGACGTCCACTCTAATGACTAGTATCTCTGCACAAAGCCGTATTTCTCCACCCTTTGCTAGTTTTGGAATTTTATAAATATCATAAAAGGTTCAGGAGTTATGGTTATGAGAGGTCCGCATGCCAAATCCTGCCTGCAGTGAAAGGATACAATTATGAGGATTAATAGGCTGTTTGGCAAATATTTCAAGGACACATACTCTGCTGCTCATCCCACAAATGCATGCTCCTTACAAGCTGGCTTTCATCTCGTATGAGATTTACTGTTGAGAAGCAGTTTTACAACACTCAAATAATTTACCAAAGTGAAACTGTCTTACTTCTTCCGCTGGGGGTCACAGTATTTACAGCGGGAAACACACCAGCTACAGGTGATGTTTGATCTGAGAGTTTTTTTTGTTTTCTTAAATTATATGTGTGAAAAAGACAGCAGGGAGAAAAGTATTGGTTTAAATTTTCTGTGCGAGTTCCAAACAAGCATTTTCATAGCGCAGCAGCGTCACCAGTCACATGTTGAAGAAACAGTGAAGCCAATCAGGAAAGACGACTTTTCACTTGAGATGAAAAACACAAGCTTATCTGAAAACAGCAATGTAAATATCGATATTTTAAGAAGAGAGCCGACACAGACACAGACCTGTGTGGCATTGGACTCCACTAGCTCATCAAAACCATGTTTTACTCTTCTTTTTACTACTTTATTTTATTTTTCTGCTGTCCCTGGTTATTAAGTTGCCTCTTCACTCTGACAATAATTTAAGACGTCTACGTTTTCCCAATCTGCAGCTTTAACAGACCGACTCCTCACAATGCGTATTTATGCTTCGAAGGCTGAACTCGGCCTTTTCTGGCACCGTCTCCCCAAATAATTTGGATTTCTGCAGGGATGCACGGACGTTACATCCTCAGCAGCAGCAGCAGCAGCAGAAGACGTGTTATTCTAAATGGTGAGCAAAATAAATTACGCCCGGGGTTTTTCCCCGCATGTTTCTGACACAATGCTATCAATAGAATGGGGCTGCGGTGTTGACTTCTCTTCCTTGTGGATTAGCGGGCTTTGTTTCATGTTTCATCCATATTCCCTGGCCATAAACACAGAGAGGCTTCAACAATAGGCCAGACAGGCTGGTAATAGCCTCGCCTTTGTTTGCTTCACCATTTGGGCTCACTCCAGCTCGGAGACAAAATGAGACTTCAGACTGAAATTAATTAAATGGTAATTGGTGATCTAATTATACTGGCTTTGACTCGGCAAGCTGCTAAAGAAAATAAACAAAAAGTCCCTCCTTAATTATGTATGGCGTAAAAGGTCAGATTTCTGACAAGAATGCTTAGTGACACCGTGTGCAGACACCCACCCACCCACCCGCGCGCGCGCGCACACACACACACACACACACACACGGATGGCTAATGTGGCACATTTTGTTTTGATCCCTCCCCCCCCCCCTCCTCCGTCCAGCTCAGAGGAAGAAAATGAGTCCTATTCATTTGACGATGTGGCGGCACAGTATCAGTTTGTTTGTCTTTAATTAGAACTCAATGTAAACCAGGCGAGTTCATCCGAGCTCCGTCGCTGTGACAGTTGGCTACTTACGCATGCCTCTTTTATATGCAACAGCACACAATGGTAGAAAAGCAGAAGTAGCAATTACTGGAAGAACCTTTTTTCCTCCACCGTGGCTTTATTTCCAACACTTTCACGCGGCATCTTCCCGTGATGGCGCGACGTGGCCGCAGCCTCACAGCGACCTGCGGGCCCTGACCTGTGTAAGTCCTCCGCTCACCCGGCCGGGCTCGGATGGATTTATCACGACGGGCAAAAAGCGTCACTGCAGAGTCTATTTATTTGAATGAAAATCCCGTCTCGCCCTCCTGAGAGCTGTGACACAGCCGTTCTCACGGGCCCCCGGGGAGAGGGGATCAGGAAGGTGGAGGACTCAAGATGCTATCAGCCGTCCTCGCCACTTTTCATATACAAATGTCCCCGTGTCAGAGGCCCTGCTTTCGCACTCCAATCTACACAATCGGAGCGTGTGACACGGGCGCAGCTTCAATGCGCGGCTCATTGTCGCTCAACGTCTCCAGGCGCTTTATGTTGACCGGCTGGATATCAACTGACTGTAAATAAATGATCTGGGCTGAGGGACGGGGACTCCTGCGTGTGCTGTGTGGGTGATTTTGTATTCACGCCCTGCAGTGAAATGATCTCCGCTCATTTTGCTCCGTGAATGAACTGTCATGCAGACTGAAATATGGCGCAGAGGCCCCCCTCTTAAACGTGACAAAACAGAGCAGGCACTTAAATGCCATATGTTAAGTCTTTGGCCCTATAGGACGGGGGTTAGGCATGAGGCTTCACGCAGAGTGATAACTATAATGCTCAAAATGTGTCAAGATAAATCCATCGCATGCCGAAATGTATTTTTCCTTTGGAGGAAATCTTCTCTTTTTGGTTCAGCAATTCTGAAATGTCCTTTTATTCTTCTCCACGTTCAGTCTGTGTTGATGGATTTTTACTAATTACTGTAATTATTTAAGCGGAGCTGAGGGTAATTCCCGGCGACTTTTTAACCCCATAAACGAGGAGTGAAATGACCTCGGGGGAACATCTGTTATCGCACAAAATTAATAGAAAAATCTAACTCAGGTGCGTCTTACATGTATACAAGTTGCGAATGGCACTGCTTCACATCATTGTCAGCCTCAATGTAAATTAATGCACTTTTTTCCCTCTCTTTTTTTTTTAACCATTATTATTCATTGACATCTTCCAGAAAAGTGCAAGTGAATTTTATTTCTATTTTTCTGTGCTGTCCCATTTTCCCCCCTCTATGTCCAGGCGGGCACCGGTGGTCTCCTCTGAAGCCGAGCCGGGGCCCATTACAGAGCGTGCATCCAGTTCATCACAGGCACCAAATTGAATCTTGGATGTCAGCAGATGTGGTCCAAACTATATTTACTACCTCCCTCCAGAGAACAGCTGTTTTTATTTAGCAGATAAATAAGAAGATGGAGGAAGGGATTAATGAATACATGTGTGCCAATTAAGACAAACAAAAGGCTGTTGGGAGGATCGGGGTTGGGGGGGGGGGTTGCTCACCGGCTGTGGGGTGGCTTTGGGCTCCGTGGACTTGACATGAAGGTGCGTCATCATAGCTTGCAGACGCTCTTTGTCTTTCGCTAGCTGTAATGAGGAAAAGAGAAAACATTTAATTTTTTATCAACGCTCTCACAGGGGAAAAAAAAAAAAAATCTATTTAAGTACTTTTATTAATTCTGCACATGGCCTTTGTAGTGAAGGTACCTTTAGAAAGAGATGTGCACAAATCGATCCTTTTCTCTCACTAGAGCCTCCTAATTATTTGGTTTAAAAAAAAAAAAAAATGCTTTTGGAAGCTGTCAACAAGTCGGAGTGGAATGCAGTGGAGGTGAGAGCGAGCCGCGGCTCATCGCCAGTAACAAGCCCCGGCGCTGCGTACCTGTCCAGAACTCAGCGCTGTCTAAGCTGCCAGCTTAAATTACGGTGACAGGCTGCATGCAGAGGAAGCCCCGTGCCTGATAAAGCTTCACCCGGTTCCCTCTGGATAACACACCGCCGGAGCGGAAATAACAGGACACTGGCATGGTGCAATGCTCCAGCAACTGAAATCTCATCGTCTGAGGTGAACATCCTGTAAACCGCAACTGTTTCAGACTCATTGCCAGTCAATTTGTCGGGGGATTATGTGGCTGAACCCTAAAGACAGGCCCGGACAGAGGTGGGAAATTTATTTATGTATTTATAAATATATATATATATATATATATATATATTTTTTATTTTTTTTTGCAAAAGCCCACAACATATGCGACGGCCTCACAATTGTTGCTCTCCCAAACTTCATATTCTGTATCAATATTTCTTTCCTTTTTAGTGCAACAATTGTGAACACAGTGAAGCCTGATAAAGATCGCCGACTGGCACAACACACAAAGAAAAGCACGGCAGCAGCACAACATGAATCAGATCAGAAACTTTGCCTTCATTCATGAATTAATCTCCTCTATAGGTCAACAGCAGGTTTTTCCAGTGTGTGGGAGGAAGAACGTTACAACCACACCACCTTCCTCATGTTTTCTATGTTAAAACACATTATTGTTAAGAGCTGTTGGGCCACACAGGAAATACAAAATATAAGTCTTCTTGTCCATGTTATGGATGGTTTTGATATGAAACAGCTGGTAAGTCTTTGTACAAAGTCTGTTACTGTCAGAACAGCCACACTCCTGTTGTTTTACTAAAGCATATTTTTAAATTAGTTTCAATCACACCACTTATAAATTTTTTTTTAAATGAATTCAATTAACACTTTCAATGTCCACTAACCGTATTGTCTGGACTGTATCACACTTTTTCTTTTAGTTTGGCTAATTAAGCAACTTATGCACTGATATTCTGGTACATACCATCTGTGACCACTAGATGTCGCTGTACAACAACAGAATTCTGCTACAGTAGAAGAACCTTTTTTTTTTTTTTTTTACAATATTTGACAGTGCAAGGTAAAAAAAAAAAATCCTCTTTAAACAAGTTCTTATGCGAAAACACCAGTTCTTTGTGCTAATGTGTAGTTTTCTTCAGATTACCAAGAATAATCTTGACAGACTATATTATAATTAGTTTAAAGTTAAAATAACTTGTTAAGTATTTGGATGAAATAAATAATGGGGGAAAAATGCTTGTGTTTTTGTTCTCTTCGAGTTGAAATTCTTTTAAAAAAAATTTTTTTTCATTTTGGTGGGACCTAAAATCTGGAAAATATGGTATTTCTTCTCATCATCAAGATTGGATTTTCAAGATCATGTTAGGAAAAGGCAGCTGTCTCCCTCTTGAAGCTCTCTGGCTTCAAATAAATAAATGAATTCTTACATCAACACAGGTCACGGCCATGTTTACGATTTAACACACACACACACACACACACACACACACACACACACACACACACACACACACACACACACACACACACACACACACACACACACACACACACACACACACACACACACACACACACACACACACAACATTTTTCCCAAATGCACACAAGTATATTGTTCATGCTGCTACATAAAAACTACATTAAAACCCACTCACAAGCAACACGATGGCATTTAAACTACTTGATCACCACATTAACAGTTCTCTGTGTGGGGCAACGATCACCTTTGCTGTTTCTTTTTAACTCACTCGGCACCGAGCGCCTCACGTCCACCGAGTCATTTCGCCAAGTGTTTTATTGTTGGTGCCAAACAGATAAAAGTCATAAATATCTTTAAAACCCAGTAAAATTCAAAATGTAATTATCTTCTCTACTTAGCCCCCGGGCCCCGTCATATATCTTTTCCTGGCTGTCATGCACACATAACACATTTTTAATGGCTGGTTACCAGCAAATGTACAAAATTATTTCATTCTGCTGCACCCCCCCCACCCTCCACCCAGCAGTCCTACGCCCACCACCTCTCCACCAGCGACCCTGTGGCTGATGTGAAGTCAACAGAGTGCTGGTGGTGCTGGTGGTGGTGGGGTTCACACTGAGGAAGTGTCGGCAGGAGAAGACACATAAATATTTGGGTGCAAACAGAGGCTGGGACAATACCTGCAGCTCCAGCTGTTGTACGACCTGCATTTGCACTCGACACTGGGCCGTGCTCCTGTCATCCAGAGCGTGCTCATTGTTAAGATGCCTGGAAAACAAACAAAAACACACCCGTCAGCTCGCTTTGTGGAGATGAAGATCCGGTCAAACACTCCTGGTTTTAATGACGCAACCTGGTAAAATGAGCAGAGCGCACCGTATAGAAAGTATGCGGCAACAATTGTGCACAGACTCCTGCAATGATTACACGCACAAAGTCTGCAGAACAAGAAGAAATACTCCTTTTAACGCCCAAGAACGACACTCAATATTTCATGACGGTCATGTCTGCTCCAACTACAGCTCACAGATAAGAGGGATGATTGAAGAATTTCAGGTTGGATTCCTTTGCTAAATTATGCACCACTGCCCTAATGCCATCTCTTCTCACCACAGCCTCTTTTTGCGCCCCTCCCCGGGATTTTTTTTTTTTTTTCCTTGTGTTTTGACTGTTAATTATATCATTAAAATTAGGAGAATTCCAATAAAAGGCTGCACCAAAAATGTAGAGGACAACAGGACGAGGAGATGGGATCTGTCACAAACTTGAATTATGGGTATAATTATGCGTGATTATTTCATACGGGGCGAAGATGTTCTCTTTTTCCTGTACGTTTATAACTAATCTAAATAAGTAGCTCGCCGGGTAGCAGACAGTGGGGTTTTTTTCCCCCCTCTTTTCTGTGATTTATATAAAATGGTGGAGATAAGGTTCATGAGTGAAGGAAATATGATTGGGGGAATTTTATCAGCTGCCGCATGAATTACTGTTTGAAAATGCTTATGCAGGGGCATTTCATTAATCATTTAATCATAATCCGAGCAGGATGTTTGAACTGATTTCACAAATACCCTTTCATTTCACTACTTCATTATGCTCGCTAATGGATCCAATATATTATATATATCATAAATTATATCACATCTTCGGTGACCATGTAGGTCACTGTCACCAGGCATGTCTCTGTGTGTGTTGGTGTGTGTGCAGAGTGGCGCCGGCAGATGGGAGAGAGGTGTGTAACGTGCATTGGCTTTTCATATGCACCTTCTTCTTCTTCTTCTTTTTTTTTAAACTAGCGAGAGCAACAACCTGCCGAGGCGCGGCGGCCGCGGAGCCGGCGGTGATGTTGGACCCCCCCCCTGATAAATTTGCGGTGGCACTGCTTTATGTTACAGACAACACATTTGTGTGTTAAACAGCACATTTGCACTCAAAATAACAGACAGGTGGAGAGGTGGCGGGAAATTGATAGGGCTCTGCTTGAAATATGAAGGCTCCAGTTCAGCTGCGCTATTTTCAACCTTGAGGTGAATGATTTAAATCTTTATGGGGGAAATGTAGTCTCTCTCTCTCTCTCTCCCTCCCTCTCTCTCCCCCTCCATTCTCTCCCTTCTCACTCACTTCAGGTCTCCCTACTATGTGTGAATGAGACATTTCTATAAATGACCAGCCATATACATCTCCAGCACTTGAAGTTAATTATTGTTTAAAAAAAAAAAAGAAGAAAAAAAAAAAAAGAAAATTAAAAGGCATATCTGAAGAAAGCGTCCACCATTTTTTTCCCTTACTTCCCTGAAATCAATTTCTCCGGGCTTCTCCATTTGTTACGAGTCAAACAAATGGCCGTTTAATTAAGCAGGGTGGGAAAATGAAACTGGTAAACATTGCAGGACATCTTACTAAATTTCAAAGAAAGAAAATAATAGGTAAAGACGTTTCAAGTCCAATTTAACTGGCACCGGCTGAATTTTCAATGAGGGGCGGCCTACGTGAGCAGCTTTGGAATTCCTCTGTTCATAGGAGCCATGCTTCTTTTCATCCTTTGTTACATTCCACTTTATTTCTTCTAATGACATGGAGAGTCACAGTGCATAATTAATAGGAAATGAAATATTCAAATGGCCCTAATGCAGCCTTGAGAGGAGTGTCTGGACACGGGAGCAGGGGATACAGGCGGAGGAGGGGGGGGGGGGGGGGGGTTGACATCGAGAGACACTATGAACGTTGGCATGTGTCACTTTCTGGACTTCAAATGAAGCCACTTTTAAAAGCTCTCTGGCAGGATGACAGAGCCTAATGAAAATTGCCACAATAAAACAAGTTAAACAGATATTCACGCAGGCAGCTTTTTACATATCAGTTAGTTTGCCTAAAAAAATATATTTTTTCTTCTTTCCCCCCCCGCCTCCTTTTCTTCTTTATACCGTTTCTAATTACATAGACTGAAGCCACAGCTTAGGGCTGTCTCTGAGGAAGGTTTATCTGCACCACTGCTGGCTGGAATTTAAATTAAATGCACACATCTGTACAGTGGTATTTACATTTAAAATGTCCTAGAAATATATGCATTGATTTTCAATATTTTAAAATAAAATCTACATTCTAAAAAACAGAAGTGATTCTTTTTTTTTTCCATTTCACTTTTTTTTTTTTGTGAGTCTCTAAGGGTCAACTTCAAACGTGATAAAATAGAATTGTAAAGGGAAATAGAATAGAATAGAATAGAATAGAGATAGGAAAGGATATGAACATTTACAATGTAATAGAATGAAAGAACGCAGGAATAGAATAGAACAGAGGAGAATACAGTAAGAATGGGGAGAATAGAAGAAAATAGAGAATGAAATAGAATAGAGAATAAGTCAGAAAAAGAGATGAAAGGGATAGAAAATGACAGAAAGGAAGAAAATAAACAGAAAAGAATAAACTAGAAACAAATGTAATAGGGTAGAGTGGAATGTAATAGTTATAGATAGAACAGAATAGATGAGAAAAGAAAAGCATAGAATAGAAAATGACATGAAAATGGAAGATAGGATGCATTAAAATAAAACAATTCCCTCCAGAATGCATAGAGTAATTTCTATTCTCTTCTATTCTGTCGGTATGGGAAAGAAATTTACATAATAGATATAATCATACAATGGCAAACAATAGAACTGGCAAATGATATGAGGTTAATGAAAAGATAGAAAATATGGGATCGAATAAAATAGGATGGATAAAATAGAGTACAGAAGAATATCATCCAAAGAATAGAATTGGATAGGACAGTAGAATAGGACTGAATGGAATAAAGTAGTATATGTTGGACTGGGAAAGCAGATGCCAGATATTTAATGGCCGACGAATAGAAAGGTAGAACAGAAGCAGTGTAACAGCAGCGAGCTGGTCAGTGAGGACTGACGTGGTTTGAGGGGCTGCAGGCGGAAAACAGACGGAGCAGCACTAGAGGGCACTGCAGGGTTTCACTGGCTCTGACCTCTTGACTGGACACTGAGGAGAACGGGTCCTGACCCTCGTTACAGGAAGAAAAAAAGAAAGAAAGAAAAAAGAAGAAGCAGGCCCCACCCTCCAGAGCACGGGGCCTGAAAACAGGAACAGGGATCCTGGGCCTACCCCCCCCCCCTTTTTCTGTATTTATCGAGATAGTGCGTGGAGGTATGTAATGTTTTCTTTAAAAGATAAAATAAATACACAGGCAGTTTAAAACAACATTTCAGACCTGTGTTAGTTGTTACTGTTGGCATGCGGCGCCGCAATCTGGTTGGCGTTAGCGTCCTCCTCACCTTTCCCTCCGTCTGCTGCTCAGTACACCGTGTTCTGCTGACTCGCCTGTGCTCTCCACCTTTAGGAGACTGCTCTTCCACAATGGCCGATGTATTCTTTTGTTTTTATTTTTGATTCTTCTCAGAGGCCCACGGTGTCGGCTTGCCGGGGTTTTTCATGTGGAAGTGCTTAAGGGTTTTGAGAGTTAACACCTTGGTGAGCTGCTCGCACTCTCGCCTGCTGTTAAACAAAGGCGGCTTTGTGGAGACTCTCCCCGAATGTTTTCTTAACATGTTCCAAGCAGTTGGAGCAGGCAACTAAAGTAAACAAGATGTTGCCATGATAAAAACACTTGTAAAAACAGAGCGGAGTGCACTTAGAGACTTTTTAAGGCCCGGCTCGAGCAGGCGCGCTGAATTTAATTCTCCTCTGTTCTATAAACAAAGGGTGAGGCAATGTCAGAATACAATAAATAGTGATAGATTTGAGCGGGCACACCCAAAATATGAAATATGGTGAGAGTGTGCGTAAGATGCCTTCATAAGTCAATGTTATATAATGCTTATTCCATCAAATTCAAAACGTAAACCCACTGCACACGCAAACTGATTTTCTCAAACTTTCCGCGCTTTTCTGTGCTCGGCTGTGCTGCGTCTGCGGGGAACCTGTGTGTTCGCTGAGTGCTGGTTTTAGGATAATGGAATTGTGTCATATCTTGTTTAAAGTGCGACTAATCCGGGGTGACAGTGAGCCATTGATCTGCTGCCACAACACAGATGTTTTCATCCCCTCCGTAACCATGGCGCTGTTATGTGCTGGATTACCGAGAGCGAGTCGCGCACAGAGTTGATTAGTGAACAGGGGGGGTCTGATTGTATCCGGGGAGAGAGAGAAACAAAGGTCAAACAGGTTAGACTGGGCACGTCAAGCAGGTGATATGTCAAGACCTCATGGCGTGAATCTTTTCGTTGGTTGTTATATTTGTATACGAACTGTGCTTAACAAATGTCAGACAAGAACATTGTCATATGATGTTTGTGATTTTTTTGACTCGTTCTACAAAAGAGCATGTAGTACCTGAAGGCTCATCCTGTTCTAGGGGGCGAGTCTTACCGACATTAGCAATGGCTACTTAGGCCTCATATACGCGGCATTTTCAAGTGAAAACGAAAAGTTTGGTTACATTTTGGCTGTTGCTGAAAACAGCTCCCAAGGTGATACTTTTCTCCAACTATGTGTGGAAGAGGGGGAGAAAGCGACTTTTTGAAAAGGTTCTGTGGAACTTGCCGTTACTCTACATGCACACCATGGCCGTAGTAAATACATCTTCACACTCGCAACTCGATGGACAATAAGAACAATGGCGGCCTCAAGGGTGTCATGAATCCCAGTCGATATTCTTGTATGATCAGGCGAACAAGTTGTAGTCCCACTACAACTTGTTCGTCTGATCATACAAATCTCTGTGTACTCCCAAACAACAAAAACAGTGCGTTTTCAACTGAAACCAGAAAGCAGTCTGACACTACCAATTAAAACCAGCACCTCCCCTTTAATATGAGGCAAATAAATCAAAGCTGTCACCTCTAATATGTTGGGCGGTGAAACTTTCAATTAACTCTAAAATGCTCAAATGCTTACACTATGTCCCAATTTTTCCCATGAGAACTATCGCGTTGGATTTTTGTGCATACTTCTCAGCAAAACTCGCTTTCTCGAACACCTCTCCTTCCCGTGGCTAATCCTACAGCTACTGCACATTTCAGCAAGCGGTGGAAAGCAAAAGTGATAATACTGAATATAACTTTCAGCGAATCACATCTATAGTGCATCACTTGAGAGAAAAACACCCAGGTGATGTGAAAGAAACACAACGACTCCAACAGGAACCTTTGTGAGCCAAAGGATTCAGATTAAAATCTATTTATGTGAATTACATAAGTAATGCAGTAATTTATGTTAATTACAAGTTCATGAGATTATCCACAGTCAGAAGCAGAAAGACAGGTGACGGTTGCACCTGCTAAACTTGTAGTTTTGCATTGCAACCAGACTCGTTCGTCTTCATTACACTTACAGTACAGACAGTGCTAAAAATTTAAAAGAAAGTCACGTCACCTCAACTTATTGTTTTCATTGTACTGTGATTCCTTCTGAAAATTTACAAGGAGGAAGGCATGCTGGGAAAGCCTAAAACACCCCCTTGCCTCCAATAAAATAACACTGCAAAGTAAAGAGTGGGTCACAGCAGTGAAGCATGAAGACAGAAGAGAGAGAACAAATAAAGCGCTGGAAGGAGGGTAGGAAAAGCCGAGCGAGGCGGTTTAAGACACATCCAGCAATCCCCCCATGTCCAGTGACAAGGGCAAACATGCCGAGCGCCCTGAGTGTGAGCTGCCACAGATAAACATCCCGCCGTTGTTTGTTTGGGAAAAATGGCCCCCGTCACCATGAGAACAGCACTTATCACAGGAATTAGAGGCCCATGCCGCTCCCAGAAGGAGACCCCAGCACAGTACCCTTGTCGGGAGAGAGGACCGACCCAGACTCAGGAATAACAACCGGCTGCACCTGCAGAGCCCTTGAGTCGCCGGGGATCACGAGACGTGTAATCGACCTGACGAGAGGACAAACAAACTGTGATAGAAACGCTCGTCCAGCCCCCTGCCCGGGTTTTTACTTACTTGAGGAACGAGTGGAAATCGTCGAACACGGCCTCGCACCCGGGCCACTTGCAGACGCCGTGGCCGTAGAGGGGGTGGCTGTGAGGGGTGGGCTCTTCTAGCGTGCATCTGGAGGAGGAAATTCAGAGAGCGCGTTATCAGCAAAAAACAGATCCAAAGTTTCCCCCGCAACACAACGAGAGGTCAAAGATGACGCCTGGCCTCGCGCCTCCCTGTGTGCACTGTATCCTGTTTCCACATGAGGAGCGCTGACCTCTACTTGATCTGTGAACCTTGAGCTTCGCGGGGATCAGAATACCTGTGTGATCCTGGCCTCCAAAAAGGGGATTCTTGTTGTGACTAGATCAATACGTAATTATTTAGTACCAACTGAACCATGTTGGAAGCAGCTTTGATGGAGACTGCTGGAGGGTGAGTGGGTGAGGGAAGGGGGGCTTTTCCTGTGCTGCCTGCTGCATCATGTCTGGAAGCCCACCTGGAGGAGTGAGTGCGCCACAATCTCAAACACCCCTGCTTTCACACCGTGTGCAAACTGTAAACATCCTCCTCCCTCCTGCCCAGTATCAATTCATCTACTGACCAATCCATGTCACCAGGGGAGGGGGAGGCCTGACAGGCACGCATCTATGGGGAGCGTATGGCTTCGTACAATCAGTCTAAATAACAGGAACATCCCCGGAAAAACAAACTTTACAACATCTTCCATATGGCGAGAGACGTGGAAGCGCAGCTAACCACAATCGGAGCTGAGAGCGAGGCCTGTGTGGAGGCAGCGTCTGCTAAGAGAGCAAGACAGGCCGCCATATGGACACAGGCACTATACAAGACACACAACTTTCAGCTACAAGAGCCTGGGGGACTGGCCTATATCGCTACCACCTGTGCTTCTGGCGGCTCGCGAGCAACAATGCTGCTGCTTCTCCTCCTGCAGCGTCGAGACCTGCTCTCTAAGACAGATAAGGAGATTCATCGTTGTGTCGCCACCTGGGATTAACACTGGCACCTACAATCTCATTGATATACATGGATTCAATGAGAGATCATGCTGAATTCTGCAACTTCTGGGCATATCTTAAGGGATGAAAAATCACAAGGCAAAGAACAACAAACACTGGAAATCCCCCCCCCCCTTTTTTTTTTTGCATTTCTCATCCAATCTTCCATCTGTTGTGATTTCAAAAATGAATTAGTGTAAAAGAAAACCAATCTAACCGCGGAGTGCCAATTTTGCAGGATTAAACAAACTGATGTTCAGATTAAAATCTCATTTGTATCAATGTTAGCAAAGCTGTACCTCAAGTAGGAAATTTTAAAGGTCGTCACAGGTTTCCTTGTGTTATAATTACTTGCTTAAGAGTTCACATTGTTCATAACATGTGATAATTGCATTGCAATTAGGAAGCAGTCAAGCATTCATGAATGTGGTTAGCAGCTTTCCCCCCCCTCCCTTTTTCAAAAGTCAGATTTTTTTTTTATTCAATTATGAATTATGCATTCACATTAAGACCTCTGTTTTGATACAGCTAATAAATAGACGGCGGAAGACCCATTATAATGAGTTTTTAACAAGGAAATGTGTGGACTGGCGAAGGTAACGCTTGGGTTTTAATTTAAAGAGATCCTTTTTTTCAGTTCTTTGCGCGAAGGCTTGTTGGTTAATTCTGTATTAATAAGATATTGAAATGTGGAGAGCGCTGGGAATCGGTGAGCACAAAGCGCTACGAGGGGCTGGCGGCAGAAGAGCCCTTTTAAACGGTGGATGGCTAAACAGTTAGTAAATGACAGAATTTACACCAAATGAGCTACATTAGTGTAATAGGAGAAGAGTGCAGGATTCATGGGGTTTTCTCCCATTTGAGACTATGTTTTGGGGGATAAAAAAAAAAAAAAAAGCAACGAGCAGCTCCCTGAGTAAAATCTGTTAAAGTCAGTTAAATCTGGCTTGCACCCACGACAGGTCTGTCGGGATGTTATTATTGTCAGGCAGCCCAGAGGGGGAACAACACTCTAATGATCTTGTACCAGCAATGAGGAAAAGCATGTCATCAGCTTCCCTTTAGAGCACAGGCAACATTAAAGTGCCTATAGACCCGGACAGGCAGAGTGCGAACGTTCCAGGTGTTGCTCTGTGTTTATGTGTAGACAGACAGGAGCGGCTGCACGGCGGGATGATGCCGACAGCTGCGAGCCAGTTGTTTTCTACCTCACTTATTTTGATGAGATGCTCTGAGCCATAAACGAGTGGAGATCTACGGTATTCAGGGGGCTGATGGACTCAATCTATCAATGGATCGGGGGTGGTGTGGGGGGTGGGGGGGGATTAATGTCCACTCAGGCCAGGTTATAGCCTGGCCTCAGTCACAACAGCTCTGCCTCCATACATGTCCTGCCACTTCCACACCCGCTACCATCCACTCGAAGCTTCCCGGTGCCACTGCACACACGTTACCCTAAATGATTTAATTATCCTTTTTGTGTGTGTGTGTGTCTATATGTGTGTGTGTGTGTAAGACGAATGAAAGGCAGGAAAGAAATGGGAGTGCAGTGCCAAATCTGATTATTTATCTCCTTAACAGATTGCAGTGTTACAGTCCCTGAGCTGTGGTTACTGATGGTTGTTGGGAAGTAAAGTGGGCCAGGCGCTTTGCGAGGATGCTTCCCCCTCTTGCCCCTCCCTCACGCAAAGCTGATGCAGCACTGTATTGGGAATTTGTGTCAGATACAGATCAGGCGCATTTGATTTAAATAAGCAGATCATTGAATAAGGATGACCCGGCTCACAGGGGTGTAGATATATCTCTATCTGTGTGCGTCGTGGCTCGCGGGCTGGGAAACAAGATTGAGTGACTGAGTGCTCCGGTCGTACTCGGAGATGCTACTCAGACAAACACAAACCCCAGCCTGGCCTCGGCGGACGGCTCCTTGAGAAAACTTAAAAAGCAGGCGCGTGGCTCGTCTTCGGCGTGTCAAGCCGGCAGTGATTGAATTTCTCCTCCTTCCTTAAGACGGAAGTGCGAGGCCGGTGAGTGATTCCTGTGGATGCACTTAAGGTTTTAGTTGCAGGCGTCGTTGTGCCTGGGCAGATTTTTATATGACACATGAAACTAACTACATGGTACTTAGGGTCTGCTGTAAACCAATCTGAAACCGGCCGGGGGAAAACAGGCCCATCAGCAGAGAGGCTTGTTTCTGTTGCATGACAAAAGGACTCGCCAAACCGCATCAATTAAAAGTTCATTAAGTTCAGCGCTGGGAGGATGAGTGGATGCTCTCTATTTACGCCCGGGCCGGCCCAGCCCATTATCTTCAACCTGATTATTCAAATCCCTGGATTATAACACAGACGTTTTTCTCAGAGCCTTGCTTAGAATAATCATACTTAATAATATTTTCCCCCTTCCCATAGAGTCTGATTAGAATTGAGTCTGCATCATCAAAAGAGGGGAAATAATGCTCTTGATAGTTGTGCGATTTATGAGTCCCAAAATTAACAGAAGGGGGGATTATTGGTGGTGTGGATCTAAATTACCATCATTCGGCTTTTAATGGGGACTGTTTTGTCTCAGCTCTTAGTAAACGGTGGAAGTGCGGTGAGGTGATCCACTCCCTGGAACAGATGGAGCTGGATGAGAATCACCTGCTTTGGTTTTTCTGACAGATCTAAGATACGGCGAAGGAACATTCAAGGCTGAGGCTGCCTTCTTCACTTAAGCTCGTGTTAAACTGCTGCTGACATCTTCTTTAATCTCTGACAGTCAGCGAGCAGGCAAAGGAGGGCTGCCAGCTCTCGCGCTATGTCTTCTCCGATGTTTCATGGAGCCCCTCAGCTGGGGCTGCTTCATGCCTTTTTTTTTTTCCCCTCCCTTTTTCTCCTCTCTCCCTGCCACCGGTGCTCACCTTGTTTGCTCGCTTGCGACAACGTGTGATGGAGTGAACGAGTCAATACCCTCCCCCTGCGATTTGTCAGTTAACTCCACAAAAAGCCAGACATTCAGCCAGACACTGCATGAAGGGACTGGAAGCCGACTTTGAGAAATACTGGTGTCCAAATTTGGGGGAAAATTTTTTTTCCCCTCTACTGACAGGGCAGCATGATAACTTTAAAACACAGCGAAGGGGATGAGCCCGCACAGGTACGGAGTCACAAATCTATTAATACCGCGACTTGAAAAGAAATAGCAGCCATCCATTGGCTCCATCAGTGTAGCGCATCCTCTCTGTGTCATTCACATCCTCCACCTCCCCACCAGCAGCCCGTCTTCACCTCTAAAAGGCCCGCCGGTTTACTGCGCTAAACATGTTTTCATCTCCACTGCTTTCATAATGACGCATAGGTTTTGATCACTGAAACACAAGTCAGATGTTATGCAGTGAGCTCATGGTGCCTGGAGGCTCCTCACTAGCAGTTCAAAGATCAGGCTTCGGTGCAAGAAAACAAGCAAACGTGTAAGATGCCAAATTAATTCCTTCCTTAAAGACACACACACACACACACACACACACACACACACACACACACACACACACACACACACACACACACACACACACACACACACACACACACACACACACACACACACACACACACACACACACACACACACACACACACACACACACACACACACACACACACACACACACACACACACACACAGACTCAGAGAGCAAACGCCTTTTACCAATGATTCATGCTGCTTATGAAAATATGATACACCCAGTGTTTGCTTTTTCAAGCACATAATAGCTTGTTGTTCTTGTTATGTGTGGTTTTTTTTTTGTTCTTTTCCAAAATTGACAGGTTGATACAACATGTCAACAAGTTCACAGGGTACAAGGAAGTATTTATTTTTCTGCAACGCTTATCTGCATATTTCTTATTGAGGAAATGCAACCAGATTCACAGCTGCGCCTCGCAACATGTAACTGCATTAGGGCATGTGTGCTGGAACTCTTATTGATAGTGTGAAGATAATGCAGATTCAGATGTAGACGCCTGGATTCTTTCCTGGTGTTCACATGAAATCCCCCAGGTGTATGTTAAGACACTCAGAAAAATGATTTCATGAATACATATAATAGTCTCAAAATGAATAGTAATCCCTGCATGTCCGTGGGAGAAACACATCATTCAAATAAATGGCACATAGGAATTCTACTTTCTTTATAACAGGAAGATAATGAAGACTGATTCATGTCATCAAATAGCAGGCGACAGGCAGAGTCCTGGCTGGGTTAAAGTGTGAGACATTTTTAAGATGCTTTCACTTATTTTTTTCAGAGATGCATGCAAATAAATGTCCAGCAGGCAGAGGAACTCACACTTCTCTCTTGTGACTCATGTACTGCCCGTTGATGGAGGCGTGCTGGTTGAGGTGGGGGTTCTTTGGCGGTGCCGGGGAGGACAGGTCGAGGCCCCGGTGGCCATTGTTGTTGTTGCTGTGGTTGTTGTGCTCATCCTTCACGTGAGCGTTCGTTACCTCCTTCCACAGTTGTTGCAGCTCTGCTGGAATCATGCCTGAGACAAACAAATTGGATAATTAAATCAATTAACAGCTAATCCAACTCTCTTCTTCATCGCCTAATTAAATCAAAGCGTTTATAAACAAAGCCGAGTATTAATTAGAAAATATTCCACTACAGGGTAATGCACCGAGAGCTCCCCTTTCTCCCCACCTCCTCCTCCTCCTCCTCCTCCTCTCCTCCCTCCCATTTTTTCCCTGTGATCCGAAGCGTGTTTGTATACACAAATCCCTGGCATTCACGCAAATTTCATGCCCAGAGTAAATAATTAACATCCAGACAAGGCATGAAATCCGAATAATCACCATCATTTTCTCCCGACAACAACAGAGATGCGCAGAACACACGCAAACACACACACACACGCACACACACACACACAAAAAGTTTACAATAGCAACACTAGAAAACATCCCACCCCATGTCTCCTTGAGAAACAGGACCCTGGGGTAATATTCTCGAAAGCGCATTAATGTGCAAAATACTTAAAGCTGTGCACCGCCTCCAATTGACACAGAAGACTTAAACCTCATTTAACAAGTCAAGCACACTGCAGCTCACATAGCCCTTTGAAAAAAAAAATAAAATAAAATCCCTTGAAGACGGAAGACATTTTTTTTTCTTTCTGTGTGTGTGCATATGTGTGTGTGTGTGTTTTCTGCCTGTGAGTGACGGAAATCCCGACACTCAGGGCCAGACTCAGGATGAAGAAGGATAATGCCGTGTTTGTGCACCCTGCTTCCCATGTCTCGGAGCACACAGCCTTTGTTGGCACACAATACATTTATACAAATATATGTGTGTCCGTCTACAGTGTGTCTGCTTTCACTTGACACAAATGAGGATGAAGCCGATGTGTAGAATAAGATTAAACCCGGCGGGGCTGGAGTCTGTGGCCACTCGTGCTTTCCGTCAACACGTGGGGCGAGCCTCGCTTTAGCGGCGCTGAAAGATGTAATGGCTGAAGATTTGTGCATTTGTACAGTGGATTCAACTCCGCGTTTAAATAAGCCTCCCGTGTTTTAGTCAGGGCGAAAGAAGCTCTTGGATTTGTGGCGAGTTTAACCACAGAGCAAATGGGCAAGACCACTCGTTTAACATTACAATTAATTAAATCCATTCTCAAAATGAGCGCCGGAGAATGAAAGATGATTTGCACATGCTTATCTACTGAAGAAGAGGAAGGGGGGGGGGGGGTGTATTCAGCGGATCCCCTCCCCTCCTCCCTGTTTCTCATCACCAGCTCTATAGATACCAGAAGTGCTCCCTTTCAAGCGCCAGATTGTAACACATTGTGTGCAAAATGCTTAGTCTTAATTTATTCCTGTTGTGGAAAATAACTGTGAGGTGAAGATCTCAATACGATCAGCAAAAAATATTTTTAATTTGATAAGCTACTAAAGATTTTAATTATGCTGGTAATGGAGAACATTGGCCTAATGAGGCGGAGGACTCCGGAGAGACGCGGGGGCTAAGAACTGTGAAATGAGTCTGATAGGATTGCTGTAAATTCACACTAGATCGTTTGCATATCAAAGAGCAGGAAATGATTGCAGGACAAATCAATAACCTTTCCACGTTCCAAGGAGCGTCTTTCCTCATTCGAATATTTCTGCACGCTCGCTCTATTCTGTCCGTCCGTATTCTCCCTTATTCTCCTCAATGCCTTGATGTGCCCTAATCGAAGTGCACGTCCGTGACAGGCTAAACATGCCTAACTCTGTGCTCGGTGCTGGAGCATGCTAATCCGCCGCTTGTTGGTTTCAAGTTGCATTATCAAAGGATCCATTGTTGTTCGGATGGCACGGGGAGACTTTGCTGTAAAAGTTTTATTTCTTCTTTGTGTGATGGGAGGTTTTGAGAAGGGGAAGGTCACGGATGATGCGAGTGTCCTGCGCTCCGACAGCGGGAACAATCATTTTCCCCCCACTTGGTGCCCGGTGACAGTGGGCGATGTATTTTTAGCCGATGTGCTTGACAGGGCAGCCCGCGCCGGCTCAATTACCCAGCAGTCCCGGTGACCCCAGCACCACTGTTTACTCGGATGAAACCGCGGCGGATGGACCGCTCTGATGAGGGAGCTAACGGAGTGGGACCGACCTGTCTCCTTCTGGATCTCCTCTGTAGTTTTTATTGCTCGCCTCGCCCCGCTCTAACCCTAACCTCTTCAAAGCCAACAACAGCTATGGCTCATGATTCCACATAAGTGACAATAAAATGTCATTACACAAATGTCTTGCTGGGTATTACATTTTCTGAGTTCTTGAATTCCGCCCTCCATCTGATTACTGGGCGACTCGTAATGACATTGATCTGTAAATCCTCTTTCCTGGAGTCCCCAGGTTTGTCCGTCCTTTAAATGCCGGATTGGTTTATCTTCTGCCTTTCCATTTTTCAACACAACTATTCCACTCATTACGGGCGGGAAATACGGACAAGCACTTTAAAAAATGTATGTTGTTGGGGACACTTGATTGATCACCGGCCTCTCAACTCAATTTTGCCTCGGCAGGTAGCTCTGGCACCGAGACAGGCCGAGCTCTTCAACCTTTTCCTGTCCTTGTCCCCCTGTACCCAGGTGACCATGTTCAAGCAAGCAGAAAGTTGATTTAAGGTTCATAATGACATCAGTTGCAGGCCATCATCCCCCCCAAATAAAAAATGGCCCCCGGTGCTCTGGGCTCTTTAAACCGCGCCGTTACTTCTCGCACAGCGGTGCCGGTGCCATGGGGGAGGGCAGGAGGGGTGGACAGTGACATCGCTATTAGTTTATTGTTCTGTCAGACGGGGACCTTTCCTGCACTCCTGTTTATGTTGCCGTAATCACTGGCCTGCTGATATGCACCCCTTAGGCTTGAAATATGTCCTGTCCTAATGCTGCAGGAACTATTACCAGTAGCCCACCGCTGGACGTATCAATCACTGACAGGTCAGTCGCGTTACCCGCCGCTGTCCCTGATGTGCTGCTGTTCTGTGAGCACTTCATGGCTCGCCACATTCTTTGCTTTCATATTACTCACAAATTTGTCTTGTCGCCGTCCCACTGGCCTCCCTCGGACAGTTTAAATGATGTTCCATGGCTAGAGGATCTCACTCTGTGAGGGCTCTTTTTTCTATCTTTTACGGGTATGTGCACAAACACCGGCCACCTCACATGTGAAACACACACACACACACAATCACTCACGCACACACACACATCTGAGCAACCCCTGACTCTCATATCAGGTCAAGAGGACAGGCTTTTTGTGAGGACGGGAGGGGGGTGGGGGGGTGGGGGGGGTCTGGATCAAATTTATATTTATGAGAGTTATATCCTCCCCAAACACGTTGTTGTAATTTATAACAGATACCGTCTGGCCGCTTCCAAGACTTTGAACATTAATGTCAGAAGAATTTACGACAAGAGAAACAAATTATGCTCCAGATAATGTGAGCAATTGTTTTTCACTCAAAACGGCTATCTACAAGTTTATACTTAATTAGCACTATCAATTTTTTCAAAAGCGGATTCAAATGCATTCTTTCAGTCCGTCGCGTGGAAGAACAATGACTGTAATCCGTCTCAGACCAACAAGGTATCTGTGCAAGCAGAAGACTGGTGTAAAAGCTGTAAACTGTGCAAGAGCTCAGCTCTGTTTCTTTAATTACTCCGTTACAGTCACCTATTATCTGCTAAGCCTTTTGTTGCTCCTATAGTTTGAGGAAGAAGTGGATTGCGTGTGATAAAACTGGCCTTCTAAAATAATTATATTGATATCTGAACGGAATAAAAAGCATCAGTGAAAAAGTCACAATAATTTACTGTCCACCATCTCTTCAAAGTTTCAATGTATAATCAGCGGGAGGGGGGGCCAAACACAGCGGATCAACTCATCACTTCCGACGCAGCGCTAACTGCCAGCTGAATATTGCAGATTAGATCTGAGTACCAGGGCCCTGGCCCACTGATGCATGAAAGGGTTTAGTGATGTGGAAAACAGAAAGGTCATCAATAACTTCAAACAGTCAAGCAGAAAATGTGTAGAATAGGAAGACAAACCGGGGGCCGTGAAGCGCTCACTTAAGTGTTGTAACAGCTGTCGGAGACACACGGTTAACCACAGGTAGACTGCCAGGGAAAACTAACCAGGTTTGACTGGTTGGAATATACTGAAACAACACACTTATTGTACGGTGGGGAGATTCAGTTCCTCCTGTTTATGCAAAATAAAACCCTGGAGACACGGTCCTTTCACTTCTCAGCATACTTTACTTTGTAACTTTTAAATATTTGAACACACGTCAACATGTTGTCTTATAGCAGTTTATTTTTAAGAGGGGGGGGCACATGAAAGAAAAAGATCACTGAAGTTCTCATTCTTCTTGACATGAGTGATGATGTTTCAGTTCACTCAGTCAACTGCTCGCATTTCTTTGTTGTGTCTGATAATTGTGATTCAAATAGTAACCTTTCAACACCACGGAACCAGTTAAGATTTAACTGCAACTCCTGAAGAACTAAAGCTGCTCCCTTCAAAATATCTGTACAATGCCCCGGTCTGTACCATATTGATGCAGTACGAGAAGTATTAATGACTGTATTGCAGGACTGTCAAACACATTTTAGTTCAGGGGCCACATTCAGCCCAATTTCATCTTGATTTGGCGGGAACTTAAAAAGATTGCCATAGTGATCTTTAAACAAAAATAGCTTTTTTTTCTCTGTGCGCATGGGATTACTGCAACCTCAACATAAAGACAATTTTAATGATACCTTATGGTGCAAAATGTAGTGAAATGTAAAAAAAACAAAAAAACGTCTTCTATAGCTGTTGCATTTTTTTAATGAACTCACCCTGACAGCATAGCTTTGAGGCTAACTTGATAGCAATGAGGCAGCTGGCTCTCATGGCACTATCACGGCTTGGGTCTCACTGTTATGTTGTGTCAGCTAACTTTAAGGGATGTGTAAAAAAAAATAATCAATGTTTTCTTTTAAGTTTTTTATTTAAATAATTGAATCCGCTAATGCACCGGTTTTGCTTAATGGGCTTTATGTTGACACCTGTGCTGCTTAATTCTTTTAAGAATTGTTAATCTATGTCTTAATCCATGTTAAATATCTGTTTAAGAAGTATTAAAATTTGATTATTTTACAAAACACATTAGATTTCCCCTCTCCCTGTGAAACAGCTTAAGGTATCTGATGACTGAGAGGTGTGAACGCTCTCCAGCCAATAGAAATGCAGCTTCATTGAGCGTCTCCAACAGCAGAGATATCTACTGGCATTCAGCACAATTCGCCATTGAAAATGACAATCAAATGCAGAACATTTAAGTGTCTTCCCTGGGTATTATGTAAATAACAAATTATATCAAATATCCCTCCAACATAGGCCTTTAACTGAAATCTCTTTACAGATTTAAAAGACATCAAAACCAGTTTGAGGAAGTAAGCTCAGTAAACTGGCTCGCTCTTAATATTTCAGAGGTATGTGATGATGACACCGGGTAAACAGGATGTTCAAAAGTGCAGTACCTTGCCATATCACTCGTATACTGCTTTACTCAAAGGGCGTGTGAGTGTTTGCCAGATATCTGACACACAGAGCGATACCGCTGTGCCCCACGCCTGTGCCCACAGCAATCGTCTGCGAGCGGATGAGTGATTCCATACCCAGTCCAAACAATAACACCACTGTACAAACTCTGTTTGTGTTTGCCTATTACCTAAGCACCCCTACACACATACGCACAAACACTCCCTGTTTTTATCTTGTTATTTCAAAACTGTTTGTCTTAGCTGGGAATGAATAGTCAATGTCATGTTTCTAAAACCCTGATGACGGCGTCTTTGTCACAAGGCGCGACCGCTCCTTAACAAAACACCCGAAAATAAATAAAGAAATAAACTTCTTGGCCAAACAACAAGTATTGACTCCCTATCGAGTAAGAGCCGGTTTCACAACGGCGGGTTCACGGGCAGTTTAGGAACAATAGATCCAGTGTTAGCCCAGGCTGAAGGAGACTGCCACTGGGGTGCCAATCACAGGACGGGGAGGGGGGGGGGGGGGGGGTGAAGGGCAGAGCGTGCATCTCCGTTAGAGTGTCATTTTTACAGTGCGGGAGGACACACCACATTGAAACCGCTCTCAAACTGCAAGATGCAAATTAGTCATGTTGTGGTGAGAGAAGATTTACAGAGACGTCTCAAAAGATTTCTATAAAAGCCAATAATATAATCAGAGTGCAGCTGATCAATAAAAGATCAGTTGCAAAGAATCATTGTCATATATCATGTGGAAACCCTTGAATTTGGGGCAATAATCAGTAAATCTGAGACTCATCAATCTGAAATATAGATTTTTGTGATGATTTGCAGTAAGGCTGCAAAATATATTGCAAAGTTATCGTTATGGTGACATCAACAACGCACAAAATAAACAGCACAACACTGACAGATATGTAAATTGTGCTTCCATGCCTTGTACAGTCATCTTCTGCAAATAAAAAAATTACAGAAAAGTGCGATTCATCTCAATCGATTAACCAAAATTCTGCGATCAAGGTGGTATAAATTAGGGGCAGGAGAAAAAAACGCTGTTTTTTTGAAGCACAAAGAAATGAACATTGACATGCGTGATGCTGTATTCTCAGCAAATCACAATGCCCTTGCAATTCTCGACAACATGATCACATGTTTAGTTAATATCATGCAGCCTTAATTCTACAAAATGTGTTCAACCAGGGGCGTCAAACACACTTTAGTTCAGGGGCCACATGCAGCCCCATTTTATGTTGACAGGGCTGACCAGTAAAATAGAGCCATAATAATCTTTAAAGTTTTACTATGCAGTGCAGAGTATATGTGATGAAAACTTCTATATTGTTGCAAAACCCAAATAATTACTACCAAAAACTACTACAATCATCATATTGTAATATACTCTTTACAATCGCTAATTTTAATGAAACCTTTTGGTGCAAAATACAGTGAAATGTTAAAAAAAAACCTGTCCTACTGCTGTTGCATTATGCATGTTTACCCTGGCTTTGAGGCAAGTTTTCCAACTTTCATGGCAGCTTCAGTGACATCTCAGCTCGGGTCTCAGTGTTGTGTTTGTCACTCTTAAGAAATTAGTTGAAAAATAACAGTTTTCTTTTGGCCTTTGGTTCACGGGCTTTTGTTTGACACCCCGGTGGTAGCAGGCGCTGTTGTCTATGTCCCAAACTAAAAATCTCACAATCGCACTAATCAAGAAGTTTTCCAGTTTAATTTCATCTGGATCAGCCAGTGGTCAGATAAAATCACGACCATCTCATCTCAAGTCCCAGAAAAACTGCGTGTGAAAACAAAACTTCAGCGCAGGCAAACGTGTGAGCGACTGGTGCTGGCTTGAGCCCACTGGGCTGCCCGGCTGTGACGGGAGGAGGTACTGACCCTGAGTGAGGGAGTGCAGCGGCAGGCCGGTCTGTCCAGGTTGGATGGTGAGCAGCCCCTGTCTCTGAAGGTTGAGCAGGTGCTGCTGCTGGACCTGCTGGACCTGCAGGAGTTGCTGCTGGAAGGCCAACTGCTGCGCCGACACCTGCTGCTGATGACACAAACACGCACACGCACACGCACACACACACACACAGAGTACGTGTTAGCAGCGGAGCAGCAAACATGTAAATTGAAATTTCAGGTTTGTACACATTACAGTACAAATCCATATGAGTGGTGGGGTCACAGAGTTCACAGTTACACCACAGAACAATATATTCATTCGCGAAAAACAAGGTTAATGGGTTTATAAAACACAACGGAAACAGAGCAAGTTTCATACATTTTTGTCCTAAGTGGAGGTTTTGTGTGTGCGCCTGAGCCCACTTAAGACAGGTACACTATACATCTCCCGCTCTCTTAATTAACGAGGAGTCGCGCTGCAAGTGACAAACAATGAAACAACATAGTTAATCATTCATAATAAGAGCCACAGGAATTTAATTACAGCCATTCATAATTCAGCAAACAACGTGTGACTAAATCAAAGTGCTTAATAACCACCGGAGCAACTCTCGCAACTCTCCCAGGCATGCCGCTGAGCTCAGGGATACAAGCCTCTCCCCCCGCCTTCCTCAATCGGTGTGACGAACTGCGTTCGATCACGCAGCTCTGGACCAACAGAGAGCGATCTCTGCTCGGTGCAGCAGGAGAATTTTACTTAAGAATGTGCAACCTCTAAAAGAGACCATGTTTGTCCTTCCCTCCAGAGCAAAGAGGTCTGGAGCCACAAAACACCTTCGAAACCTTTTGATAAAGTTTTACTGTTTAAGTACATGTTACATTCATTAATATTGCATGGCTGCAATTTTAGTTTTTCTGAGATGGATTATTTGCTGTTAATTACTCTTCACATTACAGATATACAGCTAAGCCAGCATCGATTCCAGTGAAAGCCGTTGAAACGCATGCTGACATTGGTAATGTTTGTTTTGTTTGTAATGTTGACTTTCTGAGACAACATTACAATAAACTGATACTTATTTTGTACACCACTTTTTTTTTAACTTTATTATGTATGAATGTACTGTATAAATGTGTATCTTATATTGTGTAGTAAATAATGTCATGCAAAGTGAAAAATCCAAATTACAAATGTAGCTATAAACATTTATTTAAAACTAGCAGAACATTTTCAGGTTATGTATAAAGCAGGGGTGTCTAACACACCTTAGTTCTGGAGCTACAGCCAGTAAAATAATGCCATTATAACCCTTGTTGTGGTGTAGCGTATTTATGGTGAAAGTGTCAATATTTTCACAAAACCAAACAATTACTACCGAAAATGACTACAATCTCAACATAAAGGCCATTTTAATGGAACCTTGAGCAAAATACAGTGAAATGTACAGAATTTCTCTCCATTAGTTGTTGCATTATTAATGTTGTTTTTATTATTGTTTTTTATAAACACACCACAACAGCATGGCTTTGAGGCGAGTTGATAGTTTGTGTGTGTGTGTGTGTGTGTGTGTGTGTGTGTGTGTGTGTGCGTGCGTGCGTGCGTGCGTGCGTGCGTGCGTGCGTGCGTGTGTGTGTGTTCTCGTCATAAAAATGAACGTGTGAACTTTGATGAGCGAGTGCAGGAGAAAATTAAAGAAAAAGACAAAGTCACAATAGTAATTAGAGGGAAATGATCTAATATCCCAAATCTCTTATGAGTCCAAACAAAAGGAGCGATGCTGTTTAGATAGCAGGGGCACAGAAGAAGTGACTTTTAACCCTTCCAGCTTCGACCGAGTGAACTTGATCTGTCGGGACATTCCTCTGTATTCATGGGTGAGACTCAACAGGATGCTGGCTCTGTTTATGAGTACACAAGGCCAGTTGTCAGGCGGGTAGGAGGAGTGGGGTGGAGGGGGCACTAAAAGCAGTGCTGGGGCTGCCAAGCTTGAGCACCGCACCCTTTCACCAAACACAGGATACACCACTTTTGTTTACTTCTCACAATTGAGCGCATACAAAAAAGGTCTCAGTGCAACACGGCAGTCAGGTCACCGGCTGGCGGCTCTCAAACCACTGAAACAGCCAGATAAAAACAGCCCCCCCCCCCCCCTACCACCACCCCCACCTTCCACTCTCCCCTGCTTCGGCCTGTCACACGGTTTAAGCCAAACGCGCCTTCCTTTTTCCCTTCATTCCCCCTAACCTCTCCACACACACGCACGCACGCACGCACACACGCACACACACACACCATGTGACTAAAACTAGAGCTGTAGAAGAGGGCCATCATCGAAGAGCTCTAAACAAGGAGAAAGTGACAGAGAGAGAGAGAGATGAGGGGGCTCGATAAGAGATCTCGCAGAGGTTCCAGTGAAAACCAGGATGCAGGTGGCCCTGTGATCTCTGATTGGCTCTGTTTATGAGAGACGGCTGACTCTCCCCCCCCCCTTCGAAGTTCCTCGTGTCTTGAGCGATTCTCTGTCGGCCCGCTCCTTCCTGACAGCCTCGGATAAAGATAATAGTGCTACGGGGGTGGGAGTTCACAAGGAACAATGTCTTTCATCAAAACGCTAAATAAATAGAGGGTGGCTTTTCAGAAATGAAAGACCGAGAGAGAAAGAGAGAGAGAGAGAGAGAGAGAGAGAGAGAGAGAGAGAAAGAAAGAAAATCAAGTACGGCAAATGAATTTAACTCTCTCCCTCCCTTTCATATTTTCTCTCCTCTTCCTTCTGGTCCCATCAGCTGACAGCAGCTCCTGTGCGCTCGCAGCATGCAGACACATTAAAAAGCCCGGACCCAATAGACCAAATAAGAGGTTAACAAGAAGTGGCACGAGGGAGAGGAAAAATACAGTCCCTGACAAATGATAAAGAGTGGCACTGGCAGGCCTTTATTGTCAAGCTTCAAATATAAAGTTAAAGATCTTTGAAAAACTAAATTTTGATGTCTTTAAAATAAAAGAGGCACAAAGCAACAACAGGGGGTTATTGTCTGGCAGCCACAGGGGAGTCACTGCATAATTCTTATTCTGTCTTTTGATGGCTGCTCGAAACGCGACTGAGAGAGAGAGAAAGAGAGAGAGAGAGAGAGAGAAAGAGAGAGAGAGAGAGAAAGCGAGCATCAGCAGAGGGGGAGCCTCTCGAGGCTGCATCCATTTCCTGTGATCATACATAATATGCTTCAAAAGTAGTTTTTTTTTCTTCCCCCTTTTATTCTCATGCTCCATTCAACTGATCAATTGCACCTCCTTGTCCTCCCCCCTCTCAGCCTCACCTCCCCCTCCTGCTCCTCCAGTGTTTACATCAGATGCGACTTGGTGACAGGCCCTATCTGAGGCCGAGGAGCTCCGCTGTCATGTTGATTTATGGGAGCATCACGCCACAACTTGTCCAAACTGAAGCCCGCAGTTCATTAATTAGGGAGCTGCGACTTTGAAGTTGGGAGCCGTCGACAACGGCGCGGACGTGTAGCGGGCGCGCGTGGACCGGCGCGCGCCCGCGTCTGCTTTTAACATTTGGGGTTTAATTTTCTTGCGCTCCCTTTGCTCTCCAAACTCAATGGGGACATGAGCGCGGGAGAAGGGAAAATTCCCAGATCGTCTTTGAACTTCTTCTCACCGCACAATAATCATTTGCTTTGTCCACGGCGATGCCTGTATCCGCCTGTCATTAAAACGCATTAAAAAGCCGCCTGCCTACGAACGAGCCTCGCTGTCCTACAGGGAGCGAAGGAGAGAGGAAGGGGGAAAAAAAAGAGAGAAGAAAAACTCAACACACTGGCAACAAAGCTGGGAGCGCTCTCTGCACTGATATCTCACAATTACATGCCTTCTCTTCCTCTGCCATTTCCATGTTAATTACCAAGAAAAGCCTCTCAGATTTTTATGCTCCCTGTTTCTACCTTTCATTATGTCCTACACCAGGCTCACAGGAGCGCTCGGCTCTTTGTTGCACAGGACACTTGCTTACCCAAGAAAAAAAAAGAATAAATAAATAAATAAGATTGCAGAGCAATGGAGTGAGCTGGAGGCGCTGTAAAACATCTCATGTGGGGACAGGTCCAGAGAGGAGACGCCGTATTCTCAGCACAGCATCAGTCGGTTGTTAGCGTTTAACCAGCAAGTCTGACATGCTAATCAGAAGCATGAGTGCACTTGATCCCCCTCCTACCATTAGTTTCTGCTTTAACCACAGTCTGAAAGCAGATGGAGCGGAGGGAGGGAGGGAGGGATGGGGGGGGGGGGGGGGGGGTGTGCTCTGTCTGGATGGTGTTTGGAGTGATGTCAGCCTACCTCTTTGCTCTGCTTGCTGCCTGCATGTTGCTGCTGCTGCTGGAGGAGCTGGAGGTGGAGCTGTTCCTGCTGCTTCTTGTAGAACTCTTGGAGCTGCTGCTGCAGAAGAGACGAGGGGAGCGACATGCGAGTCAAAGTCTGTCAGTCATATTAACTCAGCGGTGGGTTTTTTTTTTTTGGGGGGGGGGGGGGATTTCCAATACTCTGAGGAATGTTGTCCTTTGAGGATCAGAAAAAGCGAGGGAGAATAGCAGTTCAAAGTGAATTTATCTTGGAGAAACTCGCGTGTAAGAAGATTTTCATTTCAAACCGAGGCGTCCACCGATTCAAACTTCACGGGCCTTGTCTCTTCAATATAAAAAAAAAAAAAGTGATTCTTGACGCGGGTGTCACGTGTACGCATTACCTGCTGTAACATGAGGGCCTGCTGCTGCTGGAGGAGAACCTGGAGCTGCTGAGGGCTCAGGACCTGCTGCTGAAGGATTTGCTGCATCTGCTGTGGAGTTATCACTTGAGGTGTCATCATAGCCACTGACACTGGAACCTGCACAAACACACACAAGACGTGGAGACACGCGTCAAAAGACATTCACAGAGGACGGTATGGAATTAATAAGGGACGAGGAGGAAAAATGCTCTCCTATCTCTGATTCGCCACCTTATAGAATCTTTTATTTTTGACGCGCAATCCTGATCTGCTTCTTTTCTAAGTTTATGGTCTTAAGTAGGTTAAAGCCTCGAAGCAAAGTCGTTAAAACTGTGAAAAAGCAAGTGAAGGCTAATAACAGGTGGGTTTCACCCCGGGCAGGTAACAGGAAGTGGAGGCTGATGACTTCTTAATGACAAGCACGGCTCAACACAAATAAAAATATATGAGTTTAACAAGTTTGAAAAAGGCATTCCGGCTTGGACTTGAGGAACTTGTCTCGAGTGTCAGCTTGAAGTGTTACAATGAGCACGGGCCCTGCAGAAAACACACAAACACACACATTTCCCCTGCAACTGTTCTGACACCAGACCGAGACGGACTGAAGGACACGCCACGTGGATCAACAACATGCCCGGTGTGCCCAGCCTAACCTACACACACACACGCACGCACACACAGATAAGCGTCCACATGATGCTTCCAACAGCGGGCCAGTTTACACAGCCCTGCAGATATGTCATACCTGAGGATGTGAAAGATTGCCTTTGAAAAATGCTGTGGTCTGCTCACGGCACACGCACGCCGTGTCATGTGAGAACATTTCATTAGAGACGCTGTCAACAGCGATCTATTATTGTGGAGATACGGAGCGCCTGGAGGAGGAGGAGCCACGGTGAAGAGCACGCAGGCCGCTCTCTTGCCGTCTCTTAACTAACTCCCAGCAGAAAGGTGTGAGTGCGCGACTCCTCAAAACAAGTGATTTGTTGTGACACTCAAAGAGCCCCCACAGTTGTCAGGGTGCCTTAATTGCTCCGGCGACATGGGGGGGGACTTGGAGTGTGTCTGGATGCTGCCACTCACTGCTATGATGTGCAGGACCATTAAAAGCCCCCTTTCCTTGACATTTAGATGACAAACAGCGGCTCAGAAGTGCCCTGGTACCACTGCGATTGTTAACATTTTGCGCTGGGTTTTTGTGTGTACGAATATATTTGTATGTATATGCATGAGTGTGTGTTGGCTGATAGAGCAGACATCGCTGGTGACAGTCCTGTCTTCACCAAGGTTACCCAAATTGTGCGGCCACCTCGCAGCTAATGACAACCCCCCCCCCCCCCCCGTTGAATCTTTCATGCCTTTTTCTGAATGTAATTTAGCTGTTTAAAACCTCATCCGGGAACTGAGGGGATTTTTCTTGTCACCCGCCCCGCATGCATATCACCTGATTCAGCCTCCCCATTGTGGCATTAAACAAAAACAAAGCGGCGCCATAATGAACAGCTTGTACGGAAAACGCGGAGGAAAGGGCAGGGATGTCAAATGGGACGGGGCCGGCTATGATGCTCTCCGTTAACTTTATTGAGCCGTGCCAGAATACACCGGCCAGTGTTCTCCCAACCCCGAGAGGATCACACACACACACACACACACACACACACACACACACACACACACACACACACACACACACACACACACACACACACACACACACACACACACACACACACACACACACACACACACACACACACACACACACACACACACACACACACACACACACACACACACACACACACACGATTTGTCATTTCCAGCTGCAGACGTTGGGGTACGAGCAGAAAATGCAATATTAATTCCCCCCTTCTGTATTATGTCTTAATATGCACTTCATCTTGACTTTTGCACATGACTTGTCCTGTCATTTGCATGGCCCCGGTCTCCCATTTTCCTAATTTCACAGTCATTATCCACTGAAGTCCCCCTCTTTTCTTTTTTTTTCCCTGGGCATCACTAATTTTGATGAACTATTTAGAAGGTCAACCCTACAGCCTTGTCTTGCTGACATACGAGTCCCCTTCATGATATGATATACAGTGCATGTCTAAACATGACATTTACCCCCACCTCAACTTCCAGCGTGCTTATTTTGAAGCTTTTCCTTTTACTGCGTGCATTAAAAACCGACTCCACGTTTGTCATGCTCTATTTTTTACCCGCGCGTAGAAGCTGTAAATTTGGTCCGTTTCGGTCTCTGTAATCATTTTGTCATGCTGAATAACACGGGGGTGATGTGGAGAAAAAAAAAAAAAAAAAAAGACAACTTAACACAGAGCCTTTTTTAATGCACTCGACCAGATCTTAAGAGACGTGCGTTTTATGAGAAATCAAACTTATTTACACCTGAGGTGGATAGTAGCGCATCTTGTTTTCACACTTCTCATATCTGACTCAGACCGCCTCTTCCTCTGTGCACGGCCGCAGCAAGAGGCTATTACAGACCCCCGTTTTATTACCCATTACTACTGAGGTCATTAGCAGCAAGAGGGATTGTAGGCTTCTTAACCTATTGATCAATGTAACTACTACCATTTAATCCTGTGCTGAAGGAGTGAAAATCTGCCCAACGCCGGGTCTTACTGAGTGGAAGGGGTGGGAGGAGCACTTTAACTGAAAAATATTGCCTTGGCCGCTGTATCATGCCCATTTAACGCAAACACAGGACGCCAGTCGCCATTTAGAGCACTCCCATATGGCGCACTCCCCCCTTATCTCCTGGATAACATCATGACTCCAGATGATCCGCAAAAATATATCACCATCTAAAGATAGCCTGAAAGGAGACTCATACTAGGCTAATAACTGGAGGGATCCACCGAGCGCAGCTCTAATCTGCTCCGCCGATACAAGGGTGTGAAAAAGAGGACATTCTGAGGATGCCAGGAATAGCTGACGTTTATGAATTTCACCAAGGTGTGGTGCTCTCCAGGTGCCTCGCATACATAAACATTCAAAACCTGGAACATTCTGACACAGCTGCAGAGTGACTGGAGGCAATATACTGTACCGGCACAGGCCTGCACGCACACACACACACACACACACACACACACACACACACACACACACACACACACACACACACACACACACACACACACACACACACACACACAATCTAAACTGTGGCATGTTAACTGCCACAAGTACATACAAGCACATGTGCAGCACAAAGCATGTGGAGTGAAAACCAGATTTTTTTTAAAGAGGCAAAAGAGACAAACACGGGCAACAAAACATCACGATAAAAAAAAAAAAAAAAAAAAACCTAAAACATAGAATTTGTCAAATTAAAAGAATATGTTACTTTATCACCTGTCAATATCACCCAATAAAGCAAGATCCAAAAATGTTTGATCCCCACAGCCGGACAAACCCCACACTACAGAAAGCATTTAAAGTACATTGACTTCTCTCAATATGACAATCTGAAGCACTCACACACAGATCTGAAAATGTTAAGAGTCAGTGACTCGGAGTTAATGAAGATGCTCTCCCTCCTCCTGTCACGAGCCAGAGGTCACAGCCTGGTGAAAAGCAGTAGAGTCAACGAGGTACAATATCCACCCTCTTCTTTTCTATCCCCTCCCCGCAACGAAGCAATTAAGAGGAACAGCAATGAGGAGACTGGGGGGGGGGCGTCAACGACAGCAGCCGCAAACTGCAGCACAGCTCAAAGGGGGAGAGGAAAAATAAAATAGAATGATCAAATTTTCATTTGCGCTCCCGGGGGTCATCTTGTTTTGTGGGGGCATCAAATGGAATGAAGAAGTTAAAAAAAAAAAAAAAGCCCAGGAGAAATCACACAGCAGAGTCCGTTTGATGCTGCTGTTGTTTCACCTTGGCCTCGCTGTGGCGCGAGGAGACAACTTGCCATCCCCGCCGCCATCTCCTGCATGAAAATGTCGCCGGAATGAGGATTTCACGGGAGCTATTGTACTTAAGTGATGTGTGAACGTAATTAGTCGTCGACAAGACTGCAAAGACTAATTCCATATTACCCATTCACGTTGATTGAAATCTCTCAAGTGTGGGACATTTATTTCCCTCTAAGAGACTAGATGCAGTATATTCACGCAGTAGGCTCTTCCCAAAGAATAATAATATTTAATTTTTTTTTATATAAAGGAATTGGCTTCAACTGGTATTCCTTGTTAAAAAACAAAACAAATATAACAAAAAACTAAATGTGGATTATTCCCCAAAAATTCTCTGAACGTTGGGATAATTCCTGTGTCGTCAAGTTGTTTTAAAAACAATTACAGCTCTGATAAACAGGATAATCACAGCCACATTTTTGTCTGCATGCACCATACACTATGCTTACTGGATTGGAGGCGTGTGTACGTGTGTGTGTGTGTGTGTGTGTGTGTGTGTGTGTGTGTGTGTGTGTGTGTGTGTGTGTGTGTGTGTGTGTGTGTGTGTGTGTGTGTGTGTGTGTGTGAGGAGGGAGGGAAGGGGAGAAAGGCAGAGGCTCAAATTATTTGCAGCAACTGTAAAAACAAAAGTTAAAATTGTGTTTTAATTAACTTGTCGACTACAAACAAACAGGTTTTTGCGCTGGAGCTCGACCCCGGCGAGTGTCGGGTTTAAACAAACAAACGGCTGCGGCGAGCCGGGGGGGGTAGCACCCCTACAATAACAGCTGAGCTGCGACCTGAACGCTGGTTTCCCACAACTGGAGGGAGACGACCACTGCAGGTGACCACTGCTGGGGGACAGGACCCCCTCTATCTCTATACTCTCAGAGACACACACACAAAGTCATAGCTTCAACCAAATTACATGTAATTATAACCCTGTCTGTTAACTGTTTCTATCAAACTGACTGTGAGGAATTGACGACAGTACAGTGAGAAAGGAGTCACTTACTTTATGTATTTATACCTTATTGTTGTACCATCAAATCTGGCCCTATGGAAATTCGACAACTGACCTTAGAATTCAAACACACACACCTAATGTGTCCTTTAAGGCATAATTCTAAAATCTAAATAAGATGTTATACCACACATGGTGAAATCAGTATGATTTTTGTCTCTTTTCTACTTTCCAACTGATTTGTGGTCATTGAATGTTGATTTTTCTGGTTTTAAAAAGTTACAAAAGTGTCATGAATGATCTTTCCAGAGGTTAACGACCCCCGAGTGGTTTCCCCACAGGAGCTCAATGTTGTATATTCAGATTTACTGCTTCCTCAAAAATACCTACCGAGTATCTACAGAAAAAGAAAGGATAGGGTGATATTATGGTGTGTGACTCACGATCCTGTCACTCTTGACCTTTCAAGCCACACCTCCCGTGCTTCACGAGACGTTTGACTCCTGAAAACTGCCTTTTACAGATTCACGCCGCCGTCCGTCGCTCACACGTTTCCCCGGAAGCGCCGGGTAAAAACCTCTGTCGGCACAAAACCGCGTACCCTTTCCCCCCCCCGTGATCTTTAGCTCACCGCACAGTTACGCAACGCCGCACGCTTTCAGATGCCTTATTTGAGTCAGTTGAGATTTAATTAAGATCACAGCCTCTAAAATCCCTTTCAAATGAAACTGTAGTCAAAAGACAATGGCTGACACATCCTCGTACAGATTGTTTCTATTCTCTGCTCACCAGCAAGGCAAAAAGCTAATCCTTGTTTCCATGATGGCAGACAAGGGGGGGGGTTACAAATTGTGTTGCTTCTCTTGATGTTGTTGTGAAATTAATACAAAGTGTACAGCCACTTAATTAAATCATAATAACAAATAAAACACAGTGTCGACCGCATGTTTGTAGCTGAAAATCAGCAAGCAGGTGACAGAAGAGAGGACCCTGGGGTTGTTTTAAAAATCCAGATCAGTGGTGAAGAAGACCCTGCACACTGTGTAATCTCCTCATGATCCCTCATCTCAACCTTTTGGGAACACGTGGCATCTGAAGTGTCGGTTAATCTTTTCCGATTTCAAGCAGGCAGACACACTCTGAGCAATAATAAAGGAAAAACAACACACGAACGCGCACCTTTTTCAAGTAAAAACATGTTTTAGTGACAAGAGAGAGAGCGAGAGAGCGAGAGAGAGAGCAGCTGGTGGCTCTCGATATCACTGCTCACATATTCCCCCCGTCTCTCTTCTCGGTCTTTGCCTGCCTGCTCCAGCACAAAGCCAATACCGTCCCCTGTAAAGGATACCCCGGCGAGCCTGTCGGGCTCAGCGGGCTGTACACCCCCCTGTGCCCCCTCTTCGGCTCGCTCTCCCTCGCTCCGGGTACACGGCTAATATCTGGTTGCCTATGTCATGGTTTAGAAATGACAGGTGCTGGCAGCCTCTCGCCTTGACAGGCCACTGCACAAATAACGCCCCTGCCTGAAAGGGCTAATGCACTACTAATGAACAATAAATCAACTTTGATTACAAACTGTCAACCCAATCAGCTCGCACTCCAGCTCTCCCAAACTGCGAGTCCCGGCTGCACAGCTGCACGGCATTACAAGTGAACGCTGCCCTCCTCCTCCACCATCTGATCGTCTCCACCGTACCCTCCGCCTTTTCCCCGAGCGCGGATGGAGTAACAACATGTGGGTTTGTCCCACCAAGTAAAAGTACGCACACAGTCTTTAAGCAGCGGTGAGTCAATATGTGTCTTCTGTGGAAAAGCTCAGAGCTGTCAGATCTGACAGCAGCAAAAGTGAACACAACTTTCCCTCCTAAATCTACTCCACAATCCCATTGTTGAAAGTGCACACACACACACACACACACACACACACACACACACACACACACACACACACACACACACACACACACACACACACACACACACACACACACACACACACACACACACACAACCCACCTTTCACACTCTGAACTTTACAGAGAGATTCAAGCGATGACATTTGGAGTGACAGCGCGTCTCCGACGTGGTTTGTGGTGATGGTGTCAAATATAGAGCTGTGCCAGCCTCCGTCTTAATTCACTGTGACACCTTGAGGATGAGTGAGGATTAGTCCAGGCCGTAGCCTCCAGAGCAGCGCTCATTTACTCAGAAAGTCATCACAGAAAATACACTAACAGCAAGACACCAAACAGAAGTGAGTTAGTTCTCAGTATGGAAATGTCCCAGCCTTGGGAATGTTTTCTAAGAAGAAAGGGTGTGAGAGAAAAAACTTTACAGTGAGAAGACAAACCTGTCTTTTGTTTTTCTAAGAACTTTCCATAAATCAAACAGCACGGGGTACTCTACCAGATCCTGCTTAACTGGTTGGCGTACTGTCAGCAAAGTAAACAAAACTAATCAAACACTGTTAAAAAAAAAAAGAAAAAGAAAAAAGAAAAAAAAAGGTACTCACACACACCTCATAGGAGCGTCTGTACAAAGTGCAGGAACTGTTGCACTGACTGAGAGTGAAGTGAAGCGCCGCTTCCGACAACAATACACACGTAAACACAAGGACCTAATCCGCGCAGCCATACAATGCAGTCACACGCAGTAAATCTAATAGAAATGACATCCTCTTTTGTCTGAACACGCCTGTGAACTGTCAGAGCCTCAGCGACAAAGTAAACCCGGATCCAGTGCTCCTCTCACACACACGGCACGACCGAATTAAACAATTACAGTGATAGGACATCAGCGAGAGAGACACACACAATAACAAAAAGCTCCCCTCTCTTTCCTCCTTTTCCCAGGTCAAATTAAATTGTCAAGCTCTTTCTTTTTTCCCCCTCTCTTACACAAGAAAGCTGGCAAAATCACAGAAATCAATCATATTGACAAACCTGACAAACTCCATTTAGCTGGCAGGGTAAACAGAGTGCCGGGCCACGCGGTGTGGAGTGAAGCAGAGCGGAGAACAGAGCGGCAAGGGAAGGGGAGAGAGAGAGAGAGAGAGAGAGAGAGAGAGAGAGAGAGAGAGGAGAGAGAGAGAGAGGGAGGGAGGCAGAGAGAGAGAGCGAGAGGGAGCGAGAGAGGCGCACGAGAGCTGGCAGGCAGGGAGGCTGCTGTGAACAAGCGCTGCTGTGCTGTGGAGTCTCCAACCTTCCTCAGGATACAGACAGATTGCACGCGCAAGGTTGCTCCCCGGCTGACAAGATACAAAACTATCCAATCAACCACGCCCTTCTCCACCAATCACAACCAGCCCTCTAAACATAATCAATTCAAATGGGGCCACACAATAGGGAGCCTGGGGCTGGGCTGCAGGTGAAACCGTGCCTTTGTGTGGGGGCCCCTTTAGAAAAAAAGGGAAAAAAAAAAAAAAAAGGCACAGTTGACGGCTGTTAACCCTCTGACCCTTGCCGGGACTCTGGCCGTGCTATTGAAACAATGGGAGCTTAAAGAAAAGAGGCCCTTTAATTAAACGACAGATAAGTAAACACAGCTATCCAGCGGCCTCGCTATCAGCCTCTTTATTGTTCTGCTAAATGGAATTGTTTACAGTGGCCGAACAAAGACACAACTCACTTTACACGCCGAGGACAACAAACGCACAAAACATTTTTATTGAGGGCAAAAAAATATTTACGAAGGGAACAGATTGTTTTGCTTTGATTTCCACTATTAAAACATAAAGGTTTCAGATTGTGTAGTTTTTGAACACTTATCCCACAATTTGGCCTCAGACATGTTAAAACCACTTACATTAACAGCTAACATTACACCAGGCGATCCATCCAGCTCCATCCCGATGAGAGCAATTAGCTGTCATGATATCATCACACTCTTTTAACACCCATGTGCACTCAGCAGACGGGAGAAAGACGGGCCAGGGGAAACAGGACCCTGCCACCTACTGGAGAGCTCGCTGAACTCACAGGGTGGAAAGAGTCCCTCAAACCACTTCCACACTCACTACGTTTATATTAACGCACGTTTCACCTCAAGCTGCGTCTCACGATTAGTAAAACCAATAAAAGCCGGGCGCACCTCGTCGTGCGGGCCACTCGACGGAGAATTAGAAGGTAAGCGCGAGGCAAGATTAACACCTCACTTTGTTAATTATCATGACAATAAACACCGAAACACAGCTCATATCAACAGCTATAAAACCTTTGGCCGAGAATGAAGGAATGTTCGTGGGATGCTTTCCAGTCCGCAAACACACGCTGGTGAAATAAAAAGAGCGCCTGCAGAACAGGCCGGCGCTCTCATCTGCTAATAACTAACAATGAGCTCTGCTAAAGCCGGCCTGACCTATATAAATTATTGACGGGGACACCTCAAGTGTCAAAAGTGACAATTCCAATACATATCATGGTGAATAATTAAGTGGAAAGAAAAATTTGAGGAGTGTGTGTGTGCGTGTGGCTTTGTTTTTTAATCTGACATTCTCAAGACGGCTCTCTCACAAAAAGAACGAGTGATGTGCGGGAGCATGCTCGTGTGTGTGTGTGCGTGTGTGTGTGCGCGTGGGGTGGGGTGCGAGTGGTTGAGGCTACGGCCACACTCTTCTCCCCCGGCGCGCTCCCTGGGGTGGCATGTCGGCGTATTCTCAATAAAACACCTTCTTAGCAGTAATAGGCCACTGTTCTCATTTCAACGCTCCCAAAGGCCTCATGATAAATTTAGCAGACACACAGTTCAAGCTTCCCCTCTCACACACTGTCTTTCTAATCCATTGCCTCTGCGCCTGCACCATGTAAAATAATTACACATATGTGTCGATGTGATACACACGCTATATAGATTTTTTTTTCTTCCTCTCTTCCTTCTGCACGCGGAGAAACATCAATATCCCGGAGGCTCGAACCGGCGTCCCTTGTGATAGTTTACAGAAGAAGCACTGAGCGATTGTGTTCATGACAGAGTGGATGACATTATAAAATACTCCCATTTCCTGCTTGAGTTAGAGTGAAAGTATGAGTTAATGTCTGGTCTGGCCCCGTGCTCTGCTCTCGCTCGGCTCTGGCTAAAGATAACGACTCGGCTCCAATTACAAAGCCTTTCCCAAAACACTAACGCAGCCGGCGAGTGAGCCGCGCCGGCGTGCCAGCCCACGTCTCACTACTGCTACTACAACTCCGGAGGAGAGGGAGAGAGGGAGAGAGAGAGAGAGAGAGAGAGAGGAGAGAGAGAGAGAGAGAGAGAGAGAGAGAGAGAGAGAGAGAGAGAGAGAGAGAGAGAGAGAGAGAGAGAGCAAGTGGAGAAAAACACTACAGCACACTCGATCTTTTTCCTTGAAAGGCACCGGCGACCTGGACCATTGTCATGAGAAAACAAACACAGTCTGTTCCCCTGTGTGTGTTTGTGTGTGTGTGTGTGTGTGTGTGTGTGTGTGTGTGTGTGTGTGTGTGTGTGTGTGTGTGTGTGTGTGTGTGTGTGTGCGTGTAGTAAATCATTGTTTACTGACAGAGGGAGTCAGCAGGGCAGGTGTGCAACCTATATAAATAACAACTGCTCTATATAATATCACCAAGGTAGGCGTGCTTTTTTAGATCCACAGCAGCAACACCATATCGGCCGTCTCTTTAAAAAAAAAAAAATATCTCAACAAAGCATGTTGGTATTAAACCGAATAATGAGCTTCATGCGGCACAATTTCACACTTTGCAGAGTGTTACAAAGTATTTGATTTGTGGCCAAAAACTGTTATTAGGTGACCCACTCATACACTGACAGCACAGGAGAGTGCCCAGTCATCGCTGCAGCAGGAAAAGGAGAAAACACACACACACACACACACACACACACACACACACACACACACACACACACACACACACACACACACACACACACACACACACACACACACACACACACACACACACACACACACACACACACACACACTTTCAGTCGTAGTGAAGTCGAACAGAAATAAACCAAGGGTATTTAAAAAAAAAAGTCCTACATGCTTTATTTAATCTAATCTGATCCCGTCGTATTTATAGTTGCTGTCTGTTTAGTAACATATGTTCACGTTTATGATACGCAAACCTCTGCTCCGCCCTCTCATACTTGTGAGTAAGCCATATTTCGAGTGAATGAGGTTATCACCCGAAGCAGAGTGGAGTTACAGTAAGTCACGCCTGACTCACCATGTCCCTCCTGGTCTATTACATATGGTTTTGGTTATTTACTTTTAATTTCAGCGCTCAGGAGCACATTGTTTAGTCAGCACATGTGAGCTCAGTATTTGCAAAAATATTTCCTGAGGTGATAATGCCAGTCAGAGTGTGTATGTGTGTGTGAGACGGAGCGCGAGTTTTGGAACACGCCGTCCTGCTGCGGTTTTTCACTTTCGTCAAAACAAGAACAGTTTTGGCTTTACGCGGTATCGATTTGGGGAGGCGGGGGAATTCGTGCCACATCTTGTTTGCTCATTGATGCATCTTTGATATGAGTCAAAAACTATATTAATATGAAGAAAAGTGATTAAAAATAACTGTCCCACTAAATCTGCAACTACAAACGTGTCAAGCACGGGTTGTTTGGATGGTGGTGCACCGTACATAATCAGCTTTGATGTGTAATCACAGAACACATAAGATTTACTGAGATAATCAGGCAGATTCAGGCAGACGTGCTTCTCCGTGGGTGGCTCTTGTCGTCACTTTTTAAGGGAAAAACTCTCGACGTGGTGCCCGCTGTGAGTCTGCGGCGCTGCTAACCGCCGTGATTAACTGCTTAGCTAACCTTTTCTGTGGTGTTATTAAATTCTGTTTGTTAGCCTGTCCTATTTCCAGCTCTACCTAATAAAAAACATTCCTGGAGGTAATGCATACACAACTTTTCATGGTGAGCTGCAGCTCTGAACGGAAAGCACAGAAATCATAAACTGTATCACGACGCTTCCCCCGCTTTCTGGAGACTGGGTGTAGCTGCAGGAATGACTGGGCTGTGCACTGAGATGGTTTACTGTACAAAGTCCAACACAAATATAAAATGCCTCCAAATTACATCCTCGTGTGGCCCGTCTGTCTCCGGACTTTTTTCTTGCCGTCTGAGCAGGAATCCTTTTTCCCTCTCCCCTCGTCCCAACCAAAAGTGAAAATGGGAGTCAGAGAATTGCCGAGCTGTCAAAAGTGCGCGATGGCGCCCGGGGACAAAACGCCATTGTGAGCCGATAGCTTGACTCGACTGCACCTTGCATAGCTGTTAGTGTTTATTAATGCTATGGTTGACTGTGCATCCCATCCATCCTTCCACCTCCTCTGCAGAGGGCGTGCGAATCACTCCGAGCAGCGCGCAACGGCTGACATCAAGATGGAGCGCGTGAGGGTGACATGAAGATGCAACAAATTTTAGGGCGCAGCGCGCCCGTGTTGGATGGAGGGCCGGCGGCTCGAAGGGAATCATCAGGCCTCCGATAAATAGAGGGCCCTGAGAATGTTAGAGTGGCTCCCGGCGCTGGGACTGGAGTCAATTCGACAGTCATCGTCTTGGCTGAGAGAGAGAGAGAGAGAGAGAGAGAGAGAGCGAGAGATAGAGGGAGAGCGAGAGCTCCCCCACCTCCGTCCGCCCCCACTCCTCTCCGTTTAGCTGTGTGGAATCGGGACAGATGACTTCATTCTGACAGGATTATCCCAAACCTGGTTCTAATCTTTGCGGTACACATAATACATTTTTACAATATGACAAGGAAAACAAGCAGTGGAAGAGACGGCCCGTTCCTCCAGGTTGTTGTTATTCGCACACAGCGCCGGCCCCGGTGCCGCGCTGATCATTCCTGACAGATTGGATCACCTCAAAGCGACGCACACACATCAAAAATGAGATTTCATTACAGCATCACCTTGAGACTTTTTGCTAACACAAGGAGATGAACTGCTTTTGGAGCTCACATGCGTGGCCAATGAATTACGGGAATTTCAACACGCGACGCTTTGTGGGCCGACACATGAACCATTGTGGAGGATATTTACCGAAAATATTGCCAACAGTGGCACAGCCTGGAGACATTTCGACAGTGACATATTAAGCAGAAGACGCGTCCAAAGATAGTATTTAAGATAAAAGATAAATATCATTAATGTCCAGATGTTCAAGTTTAGCTTATCTGAGAGACTCTAAATCTCACTAAGTAGCTCGTGATATTTATATTTGTTTAATCTGCACACAATGTGACATGTACAAACTCTGAGTTGTGGTTTTCTACGGGAGAGATTTATGAAGTAATTCCTGATGTCTGGAATCTCTACTGACCCTCTCGGAACGTCACATTGAGGACACGATCCATTTGGATGTTGTTATCTTTGGACAGAAACAAGTTTCCTTCTGGTTCTAGTGCTGGTTTTAGCAAAGCTAATGGACTGCTACAAGGAGGGGGAACATATTTGCTGTAAAGATGTTAAGAGTGGCATCTACAGACTGTGATGGAGCAACAGACGAATAACAGGAGTCTCAGTAAAGCTTAAAGGCTCCTTGTGATAGACTCTCTTTGGGTAGGGACACGTTGAAATGGAGTCAGATTTGATTGATGCTTTAGTGTGGTCCATTTGTGAACGTGTGAATGCTTCCACTTCCTTTACAAGTGTGCACACCTTGAAAAGAAAGTTTCATACACTTTGCAATGGTTTGATTGGAGTCTAAATTAAGTCGTCCAAACACGGGACCAGCATTGTATCTTTGAAGTTTATCATAATTGAGGTAGATAGTAGAGGACTTCCTGTTGCTATTTTGCCTCTTTTATATATTTCATTGGTTCTCAGTGGGGTGTTAGCTGGTGAAAATCTCGCCACTATACCCCAACATGGACTGCGCTGATCTTGAAGGTATGTTGAAGAATAGTGTTTTTTTTTTTTTTTTAACAATGGCTGTACACCATGTGTTGAAAATGTGTGACCCTGAAACAAACAGTACTGTTTTGTTTATTTCCTGAACAGGCATCCCGAGTGTGAATGGGAGGCCGGTAGCCGAAAGCACTACTGAGGAGGTGAACACCAATGCTCAAAAATATTTGGAAGATCATGTTTTTTTGATGGTCAAAAGTGGATTCAGCGGTGGTGACAGACAGTCTTGTATTGTATTGTATTTGAATGATGCTGTAATCTGTTAACCATCACTGCTATCCTGAGCATAAAAAAAGCCCCCCCCCTTCATCACTGGACTGTACTCACCTCCTGGTGTGCAACATAGATCTACTCACCAACTGAGAATAAAGGTTATCACTTACAGAATCATGTTACCCATACAGCCTTAGTTATCCTACCTATACCTCTGTTTTTACCGAGTTATTACACTAATATAGAACCATTAAAAACTGAAAATCAAAAAACTGAAGTGAAAATGGAAGACCTTTGCTGCGTTTTGGGAGTCTTTTTACACCACTGTCACTGAAAACGCAACTTTTTGAAAACGGCTCCCAAGCTGCAACTTTTTGAAAATGCAGCGTCTCCGTGGTAATGCAGGAAAATGCAACTTTTTAATGCTCGGCCTCTGTAACGCACAACTTTACTGAAATGCTGCGACAACACATGCCTGCCATTTTTGTGTAAACAGACATTGTTTTCAAAATGTTGCTGTGTAACTGCCCAACATTTCTCAAACGAAAACACCAAAACCATGAGTTGTGCCAACAGCGCCTTGAGCCACTGCAACTGCCACCTTTTCAAACCGGCTCCCAGGAGACAGCCGGAGGCTACAGAATGCTCTTACTGCACATGCGCACCACCGCCGTGTACACCTGTGTTCTCCTGCTCATGCACGAGGAACAAACATGGCGGCCTGCAGAGTGGCATGACTCCCCGTCCGGATTCTAGTTCTTGAGGTGATATTGGTAGTTTTATAGTTGAGATTCACTCCTAGTAGCATCCAATTCACCATCTGTCCACATGAATGTCTGGTACTCTCGATTGTGTTAACATTCATAGCGCACTGTTCGCGGTGGTTTCATGACAAAAACCAACAATAGCGCCACCATGTGGCGAATTGGGTTGAATTTCCCTGCAGTGTGAACTAGACTGGGGTAAATGTTGATGTGCCTCTGACAATTATGTGGAATTGTTTAAAAACGGTATAATATGAGACCCTCAACTTTAATTAATTTCATGTATAGATATCAATCGATTAAATGTATAACACTATGTAACGTGTGTCTACGCTCACTCATTCAGGTTTGCCCTTTAAATTAACAACTGCCAGATGTTCTCATTTAACATGAAATGAAAACAAAGAAGGACTTCAGTAAAGCAGTTAGTGTTCCAATCTGGAGGTTGGCAGTTTGATCTCCATTTTACCCTGTCCATGTCTCCTAGAGCAAGACACTGAACACTGAACTGCTCCAACACGTGCCAGCATTTTGCATCAATATTGGGAGCATTAAATCTATATAAGAGAAGTCCATTTACCATTTTTTTGAGGCACGCCATGCTTCATCTACCCTATAATACAGGGGTGTCAAACATAAGGCTCGTGGGCCAAAACTGGCCGGCAGGAGGCTCCAGCCAAACCGCAATGGTAACACTTTCAAATAGAAAATTGCTTTTCGCACTTTGGATTGTGTCATTTGGATATTTCACTGTATTTTGCACCAGGAGGTCAATTTATGTCGAGATCGTAGTAATTTTAGGCAGTAGTTGTGTGGTTATTGTGAAAATATAGACATTTTCTTCACGTATACTCAACGCCACAACAAGGGAAAAGTTCAAATGTAAAGGTTAACAAGGCACAATTCTACTGCTCCAGCCCACTCAAGACTAAATTGGGCTGTACTGTATGTGGCCCTTGAACTAAAATGTGTTTGACACCCCTGCTATAATGCTTCAAGGATGTTTTATTTCCACCGAAACACACACCTTGTGCTTTGGCCAGGTGTGCCCTTTTGTTAAGAGAATATTTAGCTCATAATAACTCGCCCAGAACATTAATCCAGACGTGCGCAAGCTGTCAACTCGCCAGTGGGTGACCGCTGCCGTGCCACTTTGGACCACTGGCCGACTGGGCTCCAGAAGCCCCTCGAAATGCTTCCTCAGATCAGCCTGCAGCACTGGCCAGGGTCCAGCTGACAGGCTTTGGCCTGGTGCTCTAATGACTTACAGATTGGAGCTCAGTGGTATACATGTGTCAGGACAATGCCATGGGCCTACTGCAGAAACAGTAGGAGAGATGGGGGGGGGGGGGGGGGGGGGGGAGAGAGAGGCAGCTTCTCCCTGTCCTGTCAGATGGAGGCTTTGGCCCCTGGATTGTATCAAATCCCCCCCCCCCCCCCCCCCCCCCAACCAAACAGACCACAAATGAAGGATGTGAAGAGTTGGGGGGGTGGGAGGGGGTGTTGGATGAGGGGCTCTCTAACTTAAAAGGCTTTCATCCTGTAAACTGAAAAGACATTATCTTTTGACCTGGAGATGCCCTCGGAGAGGCCGTACACTGTGGTGTGAAAACAGAAAGAGAGAAAAAAGACCAAAGAAGAGAGAAGAAGAAGACAGAAGAGTGGATTGTGCCTTCAACTGGTAATAGTGTAGATAAGAAAAACCTCTGTTGGCATGGTTTTGAAACATTATCAGCAGCTTCTCTGCGTTTGAGGAATAACAAGTGATGCACCTTTGACATTATGAAAATTTTCAGTCCAATATTTATCAGTGGATCGTGAGCAGTGTTCCTCATTTAAGATTGAAAGCCAACACATAATTACAATAAATGCAAAAACAATCGAACGCAGAGCAGGCTGAATTACTGTTTCTGTCTTGGCAGGAAGAATGAAAATCAACGATCATACATGAAACTCATCTCAGGGTCGGGGAGATTCGTTGTTTAGCATTATATTTCTTACAATCTTGAGAAGAAATAAGAAAATGTATACATTTATTAAATAAATTAATGGTATTTAATAAAATACTATTGCTGCATCATAAATAGAAAAAGGTTATTATCTCACATTTAAAGTGTTTACGGATTGTAATACCATAGAGCAACCAATAATGTAATACCTGCCAATAATGGAATAATTTAAAATCTTATCTTGCCAACAAGATAAATTGTGAATGATAAAAAAAAAGTACTTTAGATCAACAAACTGCTATTCTCTTCTACTCTATGAACAGAATAGAATAGAATAGAACAGAATAGAATAGAAACACTTGATGCCAAACCAATAGATGGAGCAGTCACAAATAATGTGTATTATTCATCCATTGAACACAGTTTGGGGTTCAATGTCTTGCTCAAGGACACTTTGTCATGTGGACGGTGGGAGATTGGGAATCAAACCTGCAACCTTCTGACTGAAAGATGAGCCACAGACGCCCCAAAACAGTCCCAAAACAGTATAATAACATTTCTTAATTCTTGGCAAATTGTTAATAGATTATTGGTTCAAATATTTTTCAACACTAATGGTGAGGTATTACATTAATGGCTTTATTACGTCTGGCAAGGACAGAATAAAATCCTCTGCATATATTATCTGTTTGTTAGCAAGATGATGTCAAAACTACTGTAAGAACCTTAAATTTTATATCTCAAAGTTTTTCTTTGTTGTGACCAAGAGTATATGTGATGAAAATATCTTATATTTAATATCCAGAAAATACCAACAATCTCAACATAAAGTCAATTTTAATGAAACCTTGAAGTGAAAACACAGTGAAATGTCCAGAAAATGTCTTCTGTCAATGTTGCATTATACATGTTTTTATTAACTCACCCTGATAGGATGACTTGAAGGCTTTTGCTAATTTGCTTGAAATGGTCTCAGGTAATCTTGTGTCTGCTATAAATTTGTACTATTTCTTTGGCTTGGCCGCAGTGGAACCTGTTGTGGGTCGGTTTTGGCCAAAAGGCCTTATGTTTGACGCCCTTGGCCTTGTTTGTTAGAAGAGGAAGCCACATGATAAACACAATAACTGCTGAAACTTTACTGCAATTCCAGAGTGAAAAACTTCATCCACAAAGGTCAATGAAATTGTACATATTCCACATTTCTCACTTATTCCACTCATCTTAAAGCAATTGTACTTGTATTTTACAACATAATAAGACCTGGAATAAATCTTACATATTTAATAATAATCAACTTACACAGTCTTTGTCATTTCTGCATTATGAAGGCACATTGCATTTCTTGACAAACTGTCCAACTGTCTCGCTGATGTCATCGATCTTATTCCCAGTTCTAACCCTCAGTGTGACTTTTGGTTGTGGCCATTCCCAGTGAAATTTGTTTTGACATATTTGTCAATATTGGACATCGATGCTTCTTGGCCTCGAGTTAAAAACGTCATATTTTTGAATATTACTAACAATCTGAAATCTACCGAACTTTGTGCAATACGGTATGTTTGAGTAAGAATGAAATGAAACGAGACTTCTCATTAGTCGAGATCATCCATGCTCAGCCAATCACTGATCCATTTCATTCTTTGTCTCAGACATGAGTCATTTAATGTTGTTCGCAAAACAGTAGCGGGACATTTGGTTTTGATATCCATTCAACACTAATGTAGCCTTATCCTTATGATTAGCATTACAATTTGAATACCTCACTCCACTTTTCAGCACTCAAAAATGAACAATTGTTTAGTTTTTTTTTTTTAATCGGTGGAGATCGACGGATCTGGAGCTAATTGCCATCCCTGGGCAGTGTCCGCATGGGGAACTTTAGCTGGCTGTTACCCTCGCGCCACAGATTGGCAGGGACTGATCACAGACAGTTCTGGAAACACGTGTAATCTGGATATTACACAGATAGTAGAGGCACCATGTTGACACAACATCCACTGCCCAGCTGAGTGCCACATAATCCCCCCGTAGGAGGGTGGAGGCATACCAAGGATCCCTTCAGGATGAGGTGTAGTTAACCAGCCTGCCTCGTGCGCGTAACACCACAAACGAGCACCGGTCCCCCCCTACCCATCCCCCCAACCCTTGGCGCTGGTGGACTATCAGCGAGGGTCCGACAGTGTTGTTCCTAATTACCTATTTCTCCACTCCTGATCCTGCGGCTGGCATAATTAGTTACCTGGGGCTGCAATCCAATTTGAAGTGATGACAAGAAAGTGATCCATGAAAAAGTAATAAGTTAAATCCAATTTCAGCCTGCCTCTAATTAAATGCACATGGAACTAATGAGTCAAACCCTACCATTTCACTGATAATGGTAATTAGCAGGGTGGGAGTTGCCGGCTCTGGTTGCGTGTGCCGCTGTAGGTGCGGGGCGCGAGAAAAAAGGTAAAAGCGGCGCAGATTCTTTTAATTACACGTGTCATTCTGTCAATGTAATTTACCGGCTTTTTGACCAGTCAAGTATGTTTAGCTGCTTTTTTCCAGCCTGCATGGCAGCTGTTTGTATATCTGCGATGATTAAAAGGTCTCTCGGCTGCTGAGTACACAGCTTGCGCATCTTCATCCACAGGCAACGCCAAGGAGGTGGAGGGCTGAGGGGGGTTTTTTAAGGGGGGGGGGGGTGCCCCTGTTGGAGATATAAAACCAAAGAGCCATTTAATGCTGATCAAGGATTCTGAGGCTTGTTTGACTCATATCTTTCCCCCTACTATGCAGGCCTCTTTTTCTCTCTCTCTCTCAGATGCCTCATATATACTGCTCTTCATTATTTTTCGACTTGAATGAATTGGAAAGTGAGTCACATCTCCAAATGAGTTAAAAAAAAAAAAAAAAAAAGTCTCTTCGTGCATCTCCTCGTGCCTTAATAGGAAGACTGCTGAGATGAATGGAGCTTCGTCTGCAGATCAGGTGCTTTTATGAGGTGTCAGCTTACTACACAGCCTCATAATTGTTGGATCATGTCTTTTGATGACCCAGTCCGGCTCAACAGAGAATCATTATCCAGGCCGGGTGTGTGCGTGCGTGTGTGTGTGTGTGTGTGTGTGTGTGTGTGTGTGTGTGTGTGTGTGTGTGTGTGTGTGTGTGTGTGTGTGTGTGTGTGTGTTTGTGTGTGTGTGTGTGTGATGGAGATACAGTGGCATGCTCTGTGTGAAGGGGGTTCCTCTGAGCATGGGGTTTGTTCTTGAAAGAGCGATCGTGAGATGAGGTTCAGACCATTATCCTTTGGTGTTTCACACGAAAAATGCCAAGAAAAAAAAGAAGAAAAAAAGAAGAAGAAAAAAAAAAAAACCACTACAGAAATCTCACCAGTGGAAAGCTGTGAGAGGTGGGGAAAAAAAAAAAATCCAAAACAAATGTAAAACATGCTTGTACAGAACGCCACGCGGCTGATGTTTATGTATGAACACTTATGTGCGAGTGTACGTGGCCGGGTGCGTGTTTAATTAGCGGAATATGTAATTCAGTGATAAACAAACACTTGTGTGGACCTGTGGCTTTTTCATAATGGCAGTTTCAACCCAGCAGGAGAAGAAAAATGAAAAAAAGAGAGAGACAGAGAGAAAGAGAGAGAGAGAGAGAGAGAGAGAGAGAGAGAGAGCGAGAGAAGTAACATACAACATTAGAGAGGCAGGCAATTTACAGCGTTAGTTAGATACCACTCTCTTCACAAGAACCGGGCAGAGGAGGGGAAGGGAAGGGAGGGGAGGGGAAGGAGGGGAGGCATAGGGCCCGACTCTCTTTTCAATAGCTGAGTGACAGCTTGGCCGAGCTCTCTGTATACATTAATAAATTAGAATTTTAATTTTGTCTTTGTCTGCAGGAGATGGTCTAGTACTCCGCTATGTACCAACAACTGGCGGTACGCTGGAATCTGCCGTTCGCCAGTCCCCTTTGCTGACCTCTGCAGCACAATTCCCTGGCAGGCTGGGGGAAACTGTTTAGTTTGATCCTTTCAACTTACTTGAATCCTGACAAATATGCACACAACTGAAAGGTCATCACAGTCATATTTCATCCTCTGGAGCTATTCCGAAGACATCTGCACAACAAAGAGGCTTTTCCACAACCTGACATTAGACCTGGCTGCTACAATAGCTCATTAAAAAAGGCCCCCAATGGGATGGTAAGGGTATTAAATGTTATATATATATATACACACACACACACACACACACACACACACACACACACACACACACACACACACACACACACACACACACACACACACACACACACACACACACACACACACACCCATATACATACATACATACATACAGAGAACAGGGGCCTCCGTATTAATTACCAAATATGCCCTGGAGTCGTTGGCGGGGTTCACACCGAAACAAACAGCCAGCTCCTTGTTCAAACAAAGATATACATCTCAGAGGCAGTTGATCTGAAATTAACGTAGATATTGCATCAGACATGCAGCGCCGTGCAATTTAAAAGCAATATTAACAAGAGTTGATTTTTTTTTCTCCTGCTTGCAATAAAAAAAAAAACCCAAAACAACACAGTTCAAACAGCTGCGCTATCAACTCCTGAACTCTCACAACCTTTGCACTCCCCTCCACCTACAAGCCCACCACCAGCATCTCCCACCCCGCCCGCGGGCTGCTCCATAGCACCTCCTGCTGCTTGTGGTGGGATCCTGCCTCATCTCTCTCTCTCTCTCTCCCCCCCCCCCCCCCCCCCCCCCCCGCCGCCGTTGCCACATATTTCTGCAGTCAATGAGGAAATCTTGTAGGAATGACAAACAGGGCCGATCCAGGGAATATTATGGCCTAAAACTGGCCATGGAGGAGTCTGTGCACACTGATGGTGCAAATGATCTGCTGAGATTTTACACGACACATGGTTGATTGTGTGCATGTGTCTGTGTTGCGAGATCACACATAACACGCAAGCACACATAAGTGCAAATGTTGCACTGCCAATTTTAATTTCCTGTTTGTGAACTTAGCCTAGCGCTCTGCTTTTTCTCACACATTGCATTCTCAGAAGAGTTGCATAAGTTCACTCCATTTTTCTTGCCTTTTTTTTCTCTCTCTCTCTCTCTCTCCTCCCAAGCAACCACAAAGCAAAGCAACCGAAGCGCCTGATTATCTGGGGTTACCGTTACCTGCAGGTTTTGCTGCTTTTCGTTGGCTTTGGGGGATTTGCGGCCCGAGTTTTGTTGCGATTGCAGTTGCTGCGAATGTTGCTGCTGCTGGAGGAGTATTTGTCGAGCCACTTGGAGAGCCTAACAGAGAGAGAGAGAGAAAGAGAGACAAAAAAAAGTGTTACAAACACTCAACAGAAAGGCTACAAGTCCCTTGAGAGCACTTTGATGCCTATTATCAGAGCAGATGTATCTCCTTAGAACAATATTCCCCTCGCCTTATGATAGATAACAAACATCACAGAGCATCTTCTCTTACTCTCCCATTCAGACTCGTAAAGCTACAGCTGGTATAAACAGCGATCAGATGTCAAAACAAATTCACAGACGGAGGGAAGAGGAGGGGGAAAAAAAATCATCTGCAGGCATCCAGAAGAAATATTTATCTGTTGATAAGTTGCACTTCCAGCAAACACAAACTGCTAAAGACACTAATCAGTGCCTTTGATCCTCCTTTAGCTCAGTCAAACTCCCCCTCTAGAAAGCAAATAAAAGACTTTACAGCCGCCGCGAAATATCTGTGAAAGGACACGGCCTTCTCAGTGGAAAACAAAATACAGTGCAGTCACATGTTTATTGCTCTAGCTACTCCCTTTTCCCTTAC